>NC_056730.1:841050631-841140631 GCF_019279795.1 Protopterus annectens | reverse complement strand
GTTCAGTGTACTGTGCCTTATTTATTTATCATTTGTTGACCAGATAAGTCCCCCTAGGTTTATAGCCTGTTTTCAAGAGAGACCTGAGGTGGCATTTATACTACTAGAAAATTTTTGAAAAGAGTATCAGGGAACTTCCTTTATACTTTGTAGCTGCCAGATTATGCCAGGTGGCTCCTACACTAGCACAAAAGAGGCCTAAGGAAAGCAGCATGGAGAAGGAGGAGAGCTAATCTATGGCGAGTCTGAAGGTGAAAAATGAGAATGTGGAGAAAAAATTGTTCCATTTGAAGTATTAGAATGCAAATAAAGATTCCTTTGTGGTGGGTGATACAAATGAGCAATGTTTAGCTGCCTTAATAGAGAAGGAAGTAAGACAGTCTGTTGGAGTGGTGCAGATAACAGAACTGGCATCAGGAAGGCTTGCCGATGAATTTCTATAAAAGTAATTGAGCAGGATGATCCAGTGACAATTCTACTGTTTCATGGAGTGAGATGGCAGATAACGTTTTCAGAAGAGCTAAGGATGGTAATTTGGAGAAGGAATCATAAAAACCACAGGCTGCAGCGAAAGTATAATAAAACCACCAGATACGTTGAGAAAAACCACTTTATATGAATAACAACAGCAAAGCTTTCGGGTAAAGCCCTTCCTCAATACTTATTACAAACATTTCTAAAAAACCATACTGGTTTATATACAGGTCAATAAATGATGCTCTCTCTGGTTTACAGTTGGATGAAATTTCTAAAGACTTTATAGATAGTGGTTATGATACTGATTTGGTATTAGATATAAAAACTAAAACTGTAACTAATAGAGGGACAACATTGAGACCTACTTTTCTTGAGGGTGAGTGTAGTTCTATTACCTCAAAATGTTGTAGATCTCATATTAGATATGTTACTAGTTACAATGCCAGGACACATTTTGTCGAGCAGATTATACAGAAGAACTGGATTGTATTGATGGCATCCAATGAGGTTAAGGATATTTTGGGTGATAGACCGTTTTTTTTATATAGAACTATGAAGACTTTAAAAAGCATGCTATGCTACAAAGATCTGAGGAGACCAGTAGATAGGACTGTTTCTACTAAACCTGGTACCTATAGATATTTAAATTGTTCATGCTGTCCTGATACTATTGCTGATAATAGTGATAAATTCAGACATCCGGTTAGTGGCAGAACCTACAGCTTTAATTTGTCAACTACTTGTATTATGTCTAATGTGGTGTATTTGGAAACTTGTGTCAAATGCACCTCATTCTATGTGTGGAAGACCACTAGAAAATTAAAGGAACGCATTATTGAACATAAATCAGATATTAGAAGGGCTATAGATAGCAATGCTCTTTATAAACATATTGCTAAATCTGGCATTGAGCATAGGTTTTGTTTTAGAATCATAGATGTTATGCAACCTACTGCCAGAGGTGGAGACAATAATAACTTACTTGAGTTAAAGGAGTATGAATGGATTCTCAGGCTTGACTCTGATCATTTTCCAGGTTTGAATAATATGATTACATTAAAACCTGTTCTTACTAAATTACAACATACTAGATTACGTTAATAGATGTTATAATTTTATTTATTTTATGTTAGTATGTTTTATTTTTTGTGTGGTCACATGACCTTTGGACTGCTGGTCATGTGATTTTATTGACCTGTATATAAACCAGTATGTTTTTTTTAGAAATGTTTGTAATAAGTATTGAGGAAGGGCTTTACGCGAAAGCTTTGCTGTTGTTATTCATATAAAGTGGTTTTTCTCAACGTACCTGGTGGTTTTAATGTGGAGAAGGAACCATGTGATATGACAAAAAAGACTGCAGCAGTTAAAACGCATGTACTAATGTCAGAGAGTAAAAGAGGGAAGCAGCAAAAAACTAAGAAGGTGTCTGGTTTTGTGGCAGCAGATAATGCAGTAACTAAAACATATGAACCAGTAGGAGCAAACAAAAAAGAAGAGCAACAGCAAACTGGTAGTAAAACTTTTAAAAAGACCAACTGTGTGAATAAGAACTAAAATGAAACTCTAATAGACAGATATTATGTATTGGACAGTTTGTTCTACATTCTAAAGTTCAAGAAATGTGGTATTTTATAAGTATAGGGAGAGAGATTTTTTGTGACTTAACATTTGAAACTGAGGGACTAATGATAACATTTCTGGAATTTTGTTACAAAAAAGGGACATTTATACCCGGAACAATTATTTGGTGTTTAGTAGTAACTTAAATGCTAAACAAAATGTTACTTTGCATTTTACAACTGGTGCACTAGAAGAAGATGATGGTAAAAATACATGCAGGGTTTGTCTGAAACTGTTAATAACATTGTGAAAGCTAGAGATGAGAGAAATGTATGGAATGGAGGGTAAAGGTTGGAAGCTGTTTTTAAATGTGAAAAAAATGTGAAATACTTGCTAAGTTTTATTTTGTGGCAGGTTATAGAGGTATATTAAGATATGCTGGCCAGCCTAAATCATATTCCTTTTGTGGGGATTTGTCTCTATGCCAAGATATAATGTAATCAGCGTGGAGAGAAAGGACATGCAGGAAGAAGGTGTGGCTGAATGCTGATGATGTAAAGGGGGACAGTAAATAATCAAAAAAGAGGAATGAGAAGAAAACATACATGAGGAAAGACAGCAAGAGGCTGGGGAGAGGGCAAACTAATTGAAGAAGAAATTGTATAACAAGAAAAAATAAGGAAGGGAACTAAGGGAGAGAAACTGCATGGGATTGATACTAACCATTTTTTGAAGTTCTAGCCAGTGAAAAATAGTATCAAGGATTATTTATTCATGAACCTAGCCAAATATTCAATAAGGAAGGCCTAAAAATAAAATAAAAAAAAATCAAATTTCCACCTAAATGATTTCAGTAAATGTGAACAGTATTAACACTGTAAAAAGGATAGGACTACTGGCATGGTGTGCTAAATGTGATGTCAATTTTATTCTGTTAGAAGATGTAGGATTCCTGACAAGTGAAAGAGACTGCTAACACAAAAAGTGAGGGGTGGAAATATAATATAGAACTTAGGAAGTAAAAGTTGTTCTGAGTACTATGTTGTGTAAAAAACAATGAACATATACTAGATGTAACACTGATAAGGATAGAAAGGTTAGCTGTTGTAGATGCGAGGTGGAGAGAACATGTTTACAGAGTTATAGCATTATCTGCATATATAACTAGCAAGGAAAGAGAGAATCTGTCTCACTAAATATTAGAGTATGTGGTGGTTAAAATGAAAATTGTAATTGCCGAAGACTTTAATTGTAATTTAAGAGGAAAATGTAAAAATAAAGGGAAAGATATAAAAATACAGGATAAGATAAAATGTGGTAAATTACCTGTGTGAAAAAAAATTAATACACTTATAGAAGGGGTGCACTTGGATTTGATATTGATTATTTTGTATTATCAAATGGCTTGGGGGTAGCAGACAGTGACAGGTTTTTCAGACCACTTAGCTATATAGATGGAAATTATGGAAGAAAGGGAATATTGAAATAGGAAAGGTAATAAAAAAGAATAAATGAGAAATTATGCAATGACATTGAAGACTGGGAAGGGTTCCAATTATTGAAAGATCATATAACCATGAATGACTTCTATAAAAACTAGTCTGAGTGATGGATTGAACTTACAAAGAAATATAAAGTGTATGTTTTTCCAGTGGCAGAATGATGTAATAAAGGAACAGAAAATGAAGTATTAGAATATTTATAGAAATGTATTAGAGATTTAAGAGAATAATGCAAGAAAGAATTGTGACATGGAAAAAATATAGAAAAGAAATCAGGAAAAAGGTAGAAGGGGGGATGTGTCTGCATATTTGGGTAAAATAGTAAAGGAGGACATAAGTATTATGAGATAAATGAAAAATGTAAAAGAGGAAGTAAACAGAACACAAAAGCAAGTTATGTGTATTGTATTACAGCATGTGAGAAGTATGTATAAGGATGGAAAATCAGAGAATGCAGAAAGTAAAGAAATTTCTAAAATGAGTTAAGGAAGAATTTACAAAAGAAATTACTATTAGTGAAGTGGATGAAATATTTAGGAAAGTAAATGTTGATTCAGTATCAGGCCCAAATGGCACATGGTATGGACTGTACAAGAAATTAATGGACTGGCAAAGATAGAATTTTGTAACTGTACTGGACAGATAGTTAAAGGAAGGTTGGGTTTATTTATAAAGAGACATTTAGTGAGATATTAAAATGTATATGGAAGAAAGAGGCCCATCACACTACGTAACACAGATTATAAAACTATTATGGGAATAATGAAGATGAGAATGAAAGGAAGGGTGAGAGATATTATGGAAGAAAGTGTGTATGGTATAAAGGGAATGGATGTCAAGAATTGTTATTGGTTGCGAGACAAATTGTGGATGATGTAAGTAAAAGAGAGGATGTGAAATGTATGTTAGGTGATATTAGCAAGGCATTGCTTTGTGGGATGTTATGAAGAAGTATGGAGTAGATAATAGAGTTAGGAGAATGTGTATGCCAGCATATCAGAATAATAGTGTGAGAGTGTTAGTGAATGGGTGGCTGAGTAAAGAAATATGCATGAAGTGTTGCATAAAACAAAGATGTCCAATGAATGGAATATTGCTTGCACTGACAATGAATGTGATAGTGAATAAACTAGCATATAAAATGAATGATGCACAATATGTAGTGCAAAAGGAGGTGATGATTCTGGTAGTTTTGACATAGACAGACAATATAGTTGTAGTTGCTAACAGCAAAATATGGATGAGGAAAATATTAGTTTGTCTAAATGGATGTTTAAAGGAAATGGGAATGACATGACTAAGGATAAAAGGAAGGGTTTGGGTGATTTGAAATGTGCCCATGTGTATTTTTCAATGAATGAATTATTTTTTTCTATGAATAAAATTTAGGAAAAATGATGTATTTATGACACAATGGGAGGGTTTGATAAAATGAAAGAAATATGTCTGGTGAATTTGGTATTAATGGGAAAAATATCATATATATTAAGTGTTTATATGATTCCAGTAAAATGTGAAAAAGGAAATTGAGCAACTGGTGTTTTCTTTCATATGCAGTTCAAGATTAAACAAAGTGAAAAGAGGTATGTTATCTATGAATGAAGATGAAGGAGGATTGGGGTTATTAAATCAGGTTTCTGTCAAAGGATCAAACAGACAGATTGATGAAACCCATATGGTTGAACTCATATGATTGACAATTCAGTCCATCAAACTGCTTTGACTAAGATTGCATTACAGTAGGGATCTGGAAATTTGCCCTTGTCCCCACTGTAGTATAATCTTGGAGTTATTATATATAATTAGCAGGGGGTGTGGGGGTACAGGAGGGCTTGCCCTCCCTTGCAAACACATTTTTTGTGTTGTATGTTGGTGTGTGTGCTTTAATTTTTTTTGATGACTGACCCAGGTTTGTATGTTTAAGAAAGCTTCTTGTGTTAAAGTCTGCAGATTATAGAGACTATGGGCTGAGCGGGTCTATATTAAAATCACGAACGTGTACTTACCCAAATACCTAAACACTGACACATCTTCATCAAACCGTGAAAACATTGATCGTCCTGAAGCGCGAAATCCAAAACGTCGAATCGTCATGGTTGGCCCTTCTGCTGTATAGCTCCATAAGGTAAGTGTGCAATAGTTACGGACCTTAGGGTTAGGGTGCAGGGTAAGGTAAGTGCATAGATGGTAATGTATGTAAGATTTAGTGTAGGGTTAGAAGTAGGGTTTTATTAAATGTATGTGTGTGGATTATTTAGTTTGGGTATAGCTTTTTAAGGTAAGTGTGCGATAGTTACGGACCTTAGGGTTAGGGTGCGGGTTAAGTTAAGTGCATACATGGTGGTATATGCAAGATTTAGTGTAGGGATAGAAGTAGGGTTTAGTTTAGGGTTAGAAGTATGGTTTTGGTTAGTGTATGTATGTAGTTTATTTAGTTTGTTTGTGTAGGTAGTATGTAGCGGGCAGTGGGATGGGACAACTATGACATTTCGAGTTTTTGAATTTCATGGTTTAGGGCGTTCAGTGAATTTGCGGTTCGCGGAATATGTGTCGGCGTTTAGGTATTCCGGTAAGTAAACGTTCATGATTTTAATATAGACCCAGCTGAACATGCCAAGGTTAAGTCATCTACATATTGTATACTATTAGTTTGTTTTTAGACTGTTTGCATATCATTGATAAATATGTTAAAAAGAGGAGGACCTTAAATGGAGCCTTGGAGTACACTGATTTGTGAAGGTCTGTAGAGAGAGACATAGTCTTGGCATTGTACACATTGACTTCCATCAGTAAGATAGTTACTGAAACAAACTATATTTTTTCAATGAGGCCCAGGGTGGTGAAGCTATATAAAAGGTGCTGGTGGGATACTCTATAAAAGGCTTTGGAGAGGTAGAAGAACAAGGTGAAGACTGAGTACCCTTTCTTTAATTCATGCTTTACAGTATCTAGAAAGAACAGTAGTGTTGTCTCAGTACTATGATGTGGATTGAATCCAAGCTGGGATTGTGACAAAAGTTTTTGTCTAGGAGGTAGGTTAGGATTTGAGTGAAGATACTTTTTCCAGGATTTTGCATATTGCTGAGAGTTTAGCCATGGGTTTTTATTTAGCTCAGTGGAGTTTCCACCTCTACGCATATGAATAATATAGGATTTTTTTCCACAAGAATGATTCAGAGATTCCTGGATTTTGTAAACACAAATTCCCTGGACCAGATAGTCAGTACACTAATCAGGACTGCAACCATACTGGATCTGGTCCTCACTAATATGTGAGACTGGTGCACACCCACTACTGTAATGCCTTCCCACGTAAGATCAGACCACAAATAAAACCTGGACCCCCAGCTAAACATGGAATATTCAGGAACTATTCTAAGGCTAATCTCCTGCTATTAAGTAATAACCTGGCAAAATTCCAAGTCCCTATAAACCTTGAGAACACTGCTGCCTATGCAGAATTGTTCACAGAAACCTTGTACAAGCATGTTAATGGCTACATAGAGGCAGCTGTACCCACTTGGATGAAGTACAGAGCTAACTCAAAAAAAAACAAGCCACCCTGGTGGAATCACAAAATCAATAGGCTGTATAACAGGAGGAAGAAAATCATGGCAAAAATTAGGAGGTGCAGCACCCAGCCAGATAAAAGCACTCTCATCAAACTAAACAAACAACTCAGAGGACAAATAACATCTACCAAAGCCAAATTTGAGGTAAATTTGGCCTCCCAGGCCAAGGACAACCACAAAGCATTCTTTAGCTATCTCTGCAACCTCAGAGGCAATACACAATTGTGTGAAGAGCTCATTGTAAATGGAGCCACCTATACTAAGCCAGAAGATATAGCAAACTTTCTGAGTGATAAATTAAGCTCCAACTTTAACCCCTCTCCCCATCAAACTTCCCTCAGGAAATATCATCAGATATAACTCCCACTACGATCACTAGGGAACAAGTCCTTAATGCTGTCTTTAACACCAAGAACACTGAGTCAATGGCCCCAGATAGTATCCCAGGATGCCTTCTAAAACAGCATGAAACATGACCTATTAGGGCTTCTGGAATTACTATTTCACTGTAGCCTTCAAACAGGCTTTATGTCTCATGAATGGAGAAAGGCAACAGTCATCCCTCTGCACAAAGATGGTCCATCTACAAACCCTGGAAACTACAGACCCATAAGTTTCACAAGTCTTATATGTAAAGTCATGGAAAGAATTATCATGGAGATGATCAACAGAGATATAGTAAACCTCCAGCAGACACTGGACCCAACACAGTTTGGTTTCAAGGGCAGATCATGCTTACTCAACCTGGTGGACTTCTTTGTGAAGGTCACTAAATCAATGGATGAGGGCAAAATCATTCACACTGCCTACCTTGACCTGGCCAAGGCATTTGACAAAGTACCCCACTCAGGCATTGTTGCAAACTCAATAGGGTAGGTAAAAACCCATATGTAACCTGGTGGATAGCAAACTGGCTCACAGACAGGACCCAGGAAGTTAAAATTGTGGAGTCCACCTCTACAAAGAGGCCAGTCACAAGTGGAGTACCTCAGTGATCAGTCCTTTGACCGCTCCCTTTTTGCATTTACTTCTCAGGAGTCAAGGACAATGTCATTGGTCTCTGGCTGACTAAATTTGCAGATGATTGTAAATTAGGAGTTGTCAGTGAATCTCACACTGACACAAATATGCTCCAGGAGGGGCTGACACAGACAAATAATTGATGTCAGAGCCATGGCCTAAAACTAAATTCAAAGAAATACATAATATTATCCTTTGGGAAGTAATCCTCCCCTGGTAACTTTCATATTGACAACACATGAGTTAGAGATGACCCAGTAGTCAGGGACTTAGGGACACACAGAGATATTAATCTAGCCTTTGACCATCACGTGTCTACAGTGGTGAGGAAATCATTCTATGCTGCATAACTTGTTTAAGCATGGCATCTAAATCCAAGGAAATCATTGTTCCACTGTATTCAGCATTCATAAGACCTATCATTGAGTACAATGCCTCCTTTGGTATGTACCTAACCAAGCATATCCAACAATTTGAATGTCCACAGAGGCTCATCACTAAAGGAATACAGGGTGCAATTAAAATGTCCTATGCAGACCGCCTCAAGGCGCTATCCCTGTGCTATCCCTGTATTCTGTCTCCTACAGGCTTTTGAGGGGAGATCTATGCCTGGCACACAGGGCATTGTCAGACCCTACTCTGATGGACCTCCTGCATAGCCACAAACAAACAGCACCAGAATTAGAATTAAGCCTTGCCTGCGATATAAATAGGACATGCTGAAGAGATAGGAATGTAGCCCAGAGACTACCCTGTATATGGAACATGCTCCCCATCCATGTGAAGCAGAGTTCCTCCCTAACCCACTTCAATTGCAACTTGGACAGTTGGATGGGAAACTGGAAATTCATCCCTGGTTTGGCACCTATGTCTGTAATGGACACAGGTAACCTGTAAATAGTTCATCTCCCAGACCCATGCTTACACTTATCAAGGGTATCAGAACTTGTCAGAGATTTGGGATGCATGGATAGGATTAAAAAGGCCTTTATGGTTGTTTGCCTAGTAAACACATATGAACCTATGATTCTCTAATGAACCAGTTGATCTGTATGGATACTTATTAGGCTAAAGATTTGGCACTTATTTTAATATAAACTGCTGGAAAATTATGAGCGGATATTGTTTGAGGTTTAGCTTTAAACAGAATTTATTTATTTATTTATTTATTTATTTATTTATTTTATATGTCTTTGTTGACCAGAAAAAAATCTAACTGGGTAAAACTCATTTTCAACTGAGTCCTAGGGAGGAAAGTTCCACATTTAAGCAACACACGATGTATATTTGCAATTGCAGGGGAAAACATCTCTACATGGACTTATTTACACCATTTTAAAACATTTCTTACATGAACATAGCATTTTAACACAAACAACAAGAGAGAAATTAACATATGTTGGCTAATTATTGAATAGAAAAATAAAATACAATAATAGTTAATGTATTCATAGCATGACGGTTACAGGGAAAAGATCAAACTGGGGTGTTTTTGAGGTTAGTAATAACTTACAGACAGATTACTAGTAATATAGCTTAAAAATTGATGGTAAGACAGATATGAAAGGAAACATTATGGAAATGAGCAGAAGGATAAATGGACAGAGGAAGAATTGTAGTTAGTGGTGAGATTTGTGACAAACAGGAAAGATGAGAGTTTAGGAAATTAGTGCAGAATGAGGAGGAGCAACAAGGTATAAAAAATTGGGAAGCAAAGTGGCTATAAGAGTTGGTGAAATGTAATCTGAGTAAAGTTAGCCAGGTGAGCAGGATGAACTTTGGCATAAATTCTGTTTGAGCAAAGTTTTGAAAGAATGTAAGTTTTCTACCTGATTTAACTGCATGGGGATTTCATTCCATATTCTTTGACATATAATGGGACTAAAGAGAGTCTCCAGTAGTACTGAATGTCTTACTGATACATAGTAAGAGTTTATTGCTAGAGTGAAGGTCTCTAGTGGGTGAACAGTGCAGTAGAGTATTTTGTAATATTGGGCATTTGTCTGCAGAGTACAATACATTGTGAGCAGTGATTAGTTGTGAGTATGTCAACTGCTTTGGGAATTCAAGTCAATTCATCCTGTTTTACTACAAGGCAGTGGTGTAGTTTATAAGGTTGATTGGTTGAAAATGTAACTAGTTTGTACAAGCAAGATGCTAGTTTAGTCTTAAATGTAGTGTTAATATTTGTAAGAATAGGGAAAGAATATAATATAGATGGAAGGCAATATGCTGCTGCTAAGGTAGACTTTGTTTGATCTGTCAGGTAATATTTGCCCTATAGAGGGAGATGAGTTTTTGGTGAGTTTTCTTGATAGAATGAAGCATGTGCTGATCAAATTTGAGGCTGTCATCTTTTATGACTCCAAATAGTTTAGTTTGGCTTATGGTTTCTATTTTGTATTATTATTTGACGTAATATGAAATGTCTGCTTCTGGTTAAGGTGTTGTTTTGCAGTAAATAGCATGAGCTTTTTTACATTAAGCAGTAAGTTAGAATTTTTTAGCCATATTTCAATGTCAGTGAAAGATTTTTGAGTGATTTCCAATAATTGTTTTATGGGTGGGGCAGAGCAGATAAGCATTGAATTACTGCTGTATTGTACTTCAGTGACAAGTCTTGTAGTGGTATGAAATGTATTTATGAAAACATTAAATAGAAGTGCCGAGCACTGACCCTTGTGCAGCACCAAAAGAGATTGGTCGAAATGCTAAAATGTTTTGTTGTCATTTTGTTGCCTGCTTACAATTGCATAACAGACTGTGAGACAAGAAGAGGAAGGGGTAAGTGAGACCTAGATTTGCAAGTTCAGAAAGGGGCTTTTTGGTAGGACACTGTGTCAAATGTTTTGGATAGGTCAATGAAAAGTGAAGAAGCAAGGTTGTCCTTATTTCTGTATTGGCTTACTATGTTGGTGAAGTTGAGGAGGGCAGTACAAGTACTGTGATTGGACCTGGGGTGAGTAGAGGTATGGAGCCATTTGTATTTGTATCTTACTTTCAGTACTACTGATAAAGTGCTATTCTTAACTTTAATATATGTATAAGCAAACAGATCTGAGCATATATATTGGTATGGAGAAAGAGAGATAAACAGGGAGTGAAAGAGGGTTTTGTGATGTAATGTATGTGTGTTTGTGATGGAGTTGGGATAGAATGTGGGAATATTATGGTAGTTAGTGAAGTGAGCTTGTGTTGTGAGTGTACAAAGCAGTAGCAACTGGCTTACTGTCATTGTGAGATGAGATGGTGAGAGTTTAGATGCTGGGTAGAAGAGGGTGGAGGTTTAGTAAGATGATGGCTGTGTGGTATATTAATGAAATGAGCATTATGAAAAATGCAGAGAAAGACATGCAGAAAAGGGTAGGGAGATGTTTGCAGCACAGTATACAGATAGTTAAGGTAGTGGAGAGTAGTTAGGTTGTGTGCAGAAAGCTGTACGGTATGAGTTTGTTGGCATGGGAAGGTGAAGAAATGAGAAGTGCATAGATGAGGGAGGAAAAAAAAATGTGTACTGATGAGAAGAACTGCAGTCCAAAGTAGTAGCTATAAGTAGTTATATGAGTATCTAAAAAAAGTACTTTTGTGATATTGGTATCTATTTGTGTGTGTGTGTGTGTTTGTGCGTGTGTGTGTCTGTGTGTGTTTGTGTGTGTTTTGATATATATATATAATATATATATATATATATATATATATATATATATAGCGAGAGAGAGAGAGAGATAGATATATAGATATAGATATATATAGATATATAGGTCTACTGCTTTACATCGAAAATACACTTCTTTGAAATAGAGCAGTAAACCCTACACTTCAGCAAAAGTCCACTTCAATGAAAGTGCACTTTTGCTGAAGTCTAGTTCCCTGGGCTACCCAAAAAAATAAAAATAAAAAAACACTAAAACATGTTTTTGCAGGGGGGCAAGCCCCCGTGCACCCCCCCCATGTGGGGAGTTGTGCCCCCCCACACACACACACCCTACTTAAATTTACCAACTCTGATATCGCACTACAGCAGGGAAAAGGGAATATTCCCATTCTGCGCTGTAGTGTGACTGCCGAAGTCAATGTTCGAAGTTTCACTACTTCGAACAAGTGGACTCGGTGAAGTGGGGTTCAAAGTAATGAAACTTAGCATATGCACAGATCCCAGGTATATACATATATATATATATATATATATATATATATATATATATATATATATATATATATGTATATATATATATGGCTCTATTTCACTTCACCAAAATCCCATTTCACTGAAACCCATTTCAATAAGACCAAATCACCTAAAGTTAATTTCACTGAAAAATCATTTCACTGAATCTCATTCACTGAATTGTAAGCTATAGACTTGGTGTGGCAGTGTACAGAGTACTGTGAGGCAAGTAAAGGGTATATGCCCTCTTCTGCACTGTAGTATGACCTGGAGTCAGTATATATAGTTAGATGGGGTGTGGGGGACACAGACCCCCACGTTGGGGGGGTGTGGGGGTCATAGCCCCCAACTTAATTTGGTATAATGTCTGGTTTCTGTTAACAGGATAAATAAGTAGTTTTTAAGTTGTGGAAGAAGGTAGGCTTTACCTTTGTGAGTTTGTTTGTCTTTGGTTTGCTATTTAGTCTTGTGAAATGTAGCTTTGTAAGCTTTCAGTGAAATGAACTTTAGGTGATTTGGTCTCAGTGAAATAGGTTTCAGTGAAATTGGAATTCGGTGAAGTGAAGTAGTATATATATGTATAAATATATAATAATTTATACATGCTTGTGTGTGAGCAGATGGATAAAGATGTTGCTATGTGTTGATACAGTGGATATAAAAAGTTTACACACCTCTGTTAAAATGCTAGGTTTTTGTGATATAAAAAATGAGACCACAATAAATCATTTCAAAATTTTTCTCACCTTTAATGTGAACTATAACCTGTACAATTCAATTGAAAAACAACCAAATCTGTTAGGGGAAAAAATATAAAAAATTAAAAAAGTACAATACACTGGTCGCATAAACTAATACTTTGTTGTGTGTGCACACCCTTAAACTAATACTTTGCTTGACGCACCTTTTGATTAAATTAAAGCAGTCAGTCTTCTGTGGTACACACCTGCCATCAATTAAAGAAACTCTGATTAACCCCAAATAAAGTTTAGCTGTCCTAGTAGGATTTTCCTGACATTTACTCAGTTGCCTGCTACAGCAAAAGGCAAAGAGCTTACAAAGTATCAAAATTATCTCATCGTTGAAAGGTATCAGTCAGGAGAAGGGTACAAAAAAATGTCCACAGCATTGGATATACCATGGAACATCAAAAAGTGGAGAAAATATGGGACAACAGTGACATTGCAAAGAACTGGACATCCCTCCAAAATTGATGAAAAAACAAGACGAAAACTGATCAGGTAGGCTGCCAAGAGACCTACAGCAACACTGAAGGAGCTGCAGGAATTTCTGGTGAGTACTGGTTGTGTACTACATGTGATAACAATCTCCTGTATTCTCCATATGTCTGGAATGTGGGGTAGGGTTGAAAGACGGAAGCCTTTTCTTACACAGAAAAACATCCAGGCCTGGCTAAAATTTCCAGAAGAATACGTCTCCCAAAAGCATGTGGGAAAATGTGTTATGGTCAGATGAGACCAAGGTTGAACTTTCTGGCCACAATTCCAAAAGGTTACATTTGGCACAAAAACAACACTTTGCATCACCAAAAGAACACCATCCCCACGGTGAAGCATGGTGGTGGCAGTATCATGTTTTGGGGTTGCTTTTCTTCAGCTGGGAACTGGGGCTTTAGTCAAGGTGGAGGGAATTAAGAACAGTTCCAAATACCAGTCACTTTTGGCCCAAAACCTTCAGGCTACTGCTAGTAAGTTGAAGATGAAGAGGAATTTCACCTTTCAACATGACAATGACCCCAAGCATACATCCAAATCAACAAGAAAATGGCTTCACCAGAAGAAAATTAAAGTTTTGGAATGGCCCAGTCAAAGCCCAGACCTAAACTCAATAGAAAATCTGTTGGGTGACCTGAAGAGGGCTGTGTACAAGAGATGCCCTCGCAATCTGACAGTGTGGGCAAATATTGCCAAGTCAAGATGTGCCATGCTGATAGACTCCTCCCCAAGAAGACTGAATGCTGTAATTAAATCAAAAGGTGCTTCAACTAAGTATTAGTTTAAAGGTATACACACACAACAAAGTATTAGTTTAAGGGTGTGCACACTGATGCAAC
This sequence comes from Protopterus annectens, assembly GCF_019279795.1. Classification (NCBI taxonomy): domain Eukaryota; kingdom Metazoa; phylum Chordata; order Ceratodontiformes; family Protopteridae; genus Protopterus; species Protopterus annectens. The sequence goes on along the minus strand of NC_056730.1, from coordinate 841,126,255 downwards.
CAGCGTACTGTATGTTTTTTATTTTTTATATTTTTCCCCTAGCAGAGTTGTTTTTCAATTGAATTGTACAGGTTATAGGTCACATTAAAGGTGGGAAAAGTTTTGAAATTATTTATTGTGGTCTCATTTTTTTATATCACAAAAAACCTGACATTTTAACAGGGGTATGTAAACGTTTTGTATCCACTGTATATGTATATATACATGTATAAATATCTATATGTATATATTATAATTTACACACACATATGTGTGAATGGATGGATAAAGGTGTCAGTAGGTGAGAGTGTGTATGGAAAAAAGTGGGTTGAGAATGTCTGTAGAAAGTTTTAAGTGTGGAATGGACTGCAGCAGGAAATGACAGATCATTGGAACTGGAAGAGGATTTTTAATGTATATGTCTTTAACAGGTGGGTAATACGTATTAAATTGTGGGAGGCGTTATGAAGGAATATATTTTAGGGTCAGGGGGTGGCTGGGGAATTGTGGGTGGGAGGGAAGCAAAGTGGACAAAGATAAACAATCATAGTGTCAGGAGACAATCACTCTATGCAGTCAACTTTAGCACAAGTAATGGTAAAAAGACCCATTTAAAATCATGTACATTGCTAATTATGGACTAAAATGCTTAGTTACTAGTTAGGGACATGCAAACTCATTCCTAACCCAAATTAAATCGGCTAACAATAAATAAACTTTTAAAATGGGTGGGGCCAGTTACAGACATTTCCTTAGCATTAATTAATGCAGTTGCTTTTACAAACAATTAACTGAGAAGAAGCTGGAAGCCTTGCTAACAAGTAATTTCACTGGGACTGCAAGCTCAGTTACCAATTAATAATAAATACATACAGCAGAGTTAACTTGTATTTGCAACTTTACATGCCTTTTGCAAATTGAAAAGGATAATAGAATGTTGTAGTCAGGGGGTTCAGTAGTAGAGTGGCAATGCCTTGTTGTTTATTGTAGAAGAAAAACCCAAACTGTAGCTTGATGTTACTTAAAAGAGAAAAGCAGTTAGGATTCTAGTTTCTAAAGTAAAGAGTTAAAGACACAGGTAGTCAGGATACTAGTTTCTAAAGTAAAGAGTTAAAGACACAGGTAGCAGCAGTGTTTTGTATAAAATGAAAAGAACAAGTAAACAAGAAAAAACACAGCTGAAATGAGTTCCATCATGCATTGCCATGTTCAACCACGTAAGGCATACATTACATATAAATATAAAATATAAGATCTGTATAACTTCACACAAATCTATAAATGGTGATATTAGCAAAGAAGATTTTTGATGTTGTGAGTCAGGGATATGGTCAGAGAACTACATTTCTGTTCGGAGAAAGAGGCGGCAACAGCTATGAAGTGATCATTAAAAATTCAGATAATAGTAGAGTTTAATTCAATAGTCTGAGAGTTTAGATGGGCCTTTCTGCCTAGCTACAACAAGCTGTTTACTTTAGCCTAGAAAATGAGTTTGTTAGTTTTTTTTTTTTTTTGTATGTGTGTGTGTGTACTTTTTTTTGTCATTTTGTCTGTGAGTGAGTGAGTCTTAGCAAAAATTCTTAGGTATCTATAGTTTTGATAATTAGTGAGCCTTTTTTCTTTATGTCAAACATCCAAGTTCTTTCTCTGTTTCTCGTTAGACATTTAGTTTTGTGAATTTGCCATTGGGCTTTTTTAGCTTTTACTATTTTTCCACAAAGAGAGGCTTAATTGTCAAGAATTCAGAGGATAGTGTAGTTAAAATATTATTCTGTTTCAGCTAGGGTTGTCAGGGTACCTAGCTGCATTGTTTTTGTGTTGCAATGAAGTTTTTCACTGTGTTTAAATATGCACTGTTGTGGGGCTTATGACAGTTTCTGATTATGTATGTCAGGCAGGATTCCTGTTTCTGATTTTTTTTTTTGGATTGGTAGATAGTATAGTGTCCAGGGTACTCACCTTTTTGGAGTTTTTGTCATACATGGCAGGAACATTAATCTGTTGGATAAATCCAAATAGATTAACATTTAGTTCATGGATGTTAGATGCTGAGATGTCTCAGTCTATGCTAAGGTTCCCCAAGAATTATTGTTTCTTGCTTTACACTAGATAAAAGTCATTACAATATTTCCATTGTATTAGTATTATTAATATTAGGGGTATATGTCAATGTCTGTAATGCAAATACTTTTTTATGCATTAATGCCAAGAAAGGTTATTAGGATTTTGGCTTCATCAAGGCCTGATATGCGATTATAATAGAAGGGTAGCAGTAGATGGTGTCGGTATAGGATGGCTACACCTCTTGCTAGCATTGTTGTGCAGTCACACCTGTTGATACCTTAACATGGAGAGGTGAGTTCCTTACCATGGATATTAGGTTTTAACGATGTATCTGTGATCATCATGATTTCAGCAGAGTGCAAGATCACCCAGGCATGCAGCTCTGAGATTTTGCTAGAAAGGAAGTATTCATTTTGAGTTAATATTTAAGTTAATATTTAAAGGTCTATAGTGGAATCTTGTTGAACGTTTTTTTTTTTTGTACTTTTGGAGAAGGTGTTATGTGGTATGAGAGATTATTTATTTCTGTAATATGAAGCTCTGTGTTAAGGAATATCTTCTGATGCTGGTGTTATTTGGTGATTTTAGGACTTGGAAGGATGTAATCATATGGATAAGGTTTTATATGCACAGACGTTCAGGTATGGAATACAGTTATACAGTATTGTTCTTCAAGTCCCACAATGCCGAATCTTTCACAAATGCTTTCTATGGACATCTCCAAGAATGCATGGATCATGCAATCCCAAACAAATCCAAGTCCCTCTCCACCAAATGTAAGCGTCCTGTCTGGTGGACCTCAGCCATAAACAAATTGTATAACAAAAGAAGGAAGCTACTGCACGTCAGAGCGAAATCCCATGAAGGGAAGACATCTCTGATCAACATTAGCAGAAAACTATGTTCTCTCATAAAAACATCCAAGGCAAACTTTGAGAGAAAAATCGCTAAGGACACTAAAGATAACCACAAAGCCTTCTTCAGCTATGTTAGAAACTTGGGCAGAAACCCTCAGATATGCTCAGAGTTGGTTCACAACAACAAAAAATACACTGAACCCACAGATATTGCTAACATTCTGGCTGATAGGTTCAGTGCAAATTTCTCGCCTCCTTCACCCCCAAAAGAAGAAATACTTATCCCAGCTGAATGTAATCTCCCTGTCATCTCAGATGTCCAAGTGAGAACCACCCTAAACAAAGCAAAAAACACAGCATCAATGGGACCTGACGGTATCCCGGGGTGCGTGTTACGTGAACTCCAAGGGGAGCTAAACCCACACATAAAAATGCTATTTAACCTTAGCCTTACTTCAGGATATGTACCTGAACACTGGCATACAGCAACAGTGGTCCCACTCCACAAGCTGGGTGCCTCTACAGACCCTGGAAACTACCGCCCCATAAGCTTGACTAGCCTGGTCTGCAAAGCTATGGAAAGAATCATTATGGAACTCATAAACAGAGACATAGGGGACCTACAGACGCTTGACCCCACCCAGTTCGGCTTTGTAAAGGGCAGATCCTGCCTTTTAAACCTGGTTGACTTTTTGCAAACAGTCACTAGAGCCATTGATGAGGGCAAAGCAGTCCATACAGCATACCTGGACTTGGCTAAGGCCTTCGACACAATACCCCACTCAGGCATCATAGATAAGCTAAACAGCTTAAAAGTAAACCCTTATGTCACTAGATGGGTTGCAAACTGGCTAAAGGACAGAACCCATAAAGTTAAAATCGCTGGAGCAATGTCAGACTCAAAGCCAGTCACAAGTGGTGTCCCACAGGATCTGTCCTGGGACCCCTCTTGTTCAGCATTTATTTCTCAGATGTTAAAGCAAACATGGGAGGGCTGTGGCTGACAAAGTTCGCAGATGACTGCAAACTAGGTGCCATAGTCGATACACCAGCAGATACACACATCCTACAAAAGGCCTCACTGAAACGGACAACTGGTGCTGTAGTCACGGCCTTAAACTAAATGCCAAAAATGTATAGTTATCCCTTTGGAAAAACAAAGTACCCACAAATTATCACATAGACAGCAACCCACTGAGTACGGAAAAAGTAATCAGAGACCTAGGGACCCAAGTAGACAGCGACCTCTCATTTGACACCCACGTTGCCAAAGTGGTTAGAAAAACATTCTACCTTGCACACCTCATCATGAAGGGTTTCACATCCAGATCCAATGATGTCATTGTACCCCTATATTCCTCCCTCATCAGACCCATGATTGAGTACAATGCCCCATTTGGTATGTACCTCACCCGGCACTTGCAACAGCTGGAGAGACCACAAAAGTACCTCACCAAAAGGATCAAGGGTCTCCAACATATGTCGTATTCTGCCAGACTAAAGAAACTTCAGCTCTATTCAGTAGCATACCGCCTGCTCAGAGGTGATCTCTGCCTGACATACAAGGCCATGTCCAATCAGGATCTGATGGACATGCTCCACCTCAAAAAATCCAAATCCATCAGGACCACGAGAGCTAAAGACTTAAACCTCGGCACAAGTATGAATAGGACATGCTGGAGGGATAGATTCATAACCCAGAGGCTTCCCATGCTTTGGAACAGGATCCCAGTTCGTATTAGGCAGAGCCCCTCACTGAATCTCTTCAAGAGAAATCTTGATGAGTGGATGGGAGATCGTAAGTTTACGGAAGCACTATCAGAGATTCAGAAGTTCACAAACAGAAGACACAGGAATTCATCACAGAACGCCAAATTTAATAACGATTGGTTCTCTACCCTTCATCAGCACATACAATCATCTAATTAATACATTTATATAGAGGTATAATTAGTGTCACATGATCCATACCAGCCACTAAAAAATCACATTTATAAAAAATATATATTATAATATGAATTGTATAAATAGTTGCAGAATTTTACACTTTAACTACAAGATTTACATATAAAAATTCATATAAAAAATTACATATAAAGAAAATATATACATCCATAGAGAACTACTAGTAACTTCCTTTTTGTTATAAATTATCTTGCTGTCGTTTGACCAATAAAGGCTTTATACTAGTGGCACTATTTTATATATATTTTCTTTATATGTAATTTTTTATATGAATTTTTATATGTAAATCTTGTAGTTAAAGTGTAAAATTCTGCAACTATTTATACAATTCATATTATAATATATATTTTTTATAAATGTGATTTTTTTAGTGGCTGGTATGGATCATGTGACACTAATTATACCTCTATATAAATGTATTAATTAGATGATTGTATGTGCTGATGAAGGGTAGAGAACCCGAAAGCTTTGTTTATTAAATTTGGCGTTCTGTGATGAATTCAGATCGTAAGTTTACCCCAGGGGTCACATCTGTGTCACTGCTAGACAGAGGCACAGTAAATTAATTCTATTATATAAGGGGACCTTCACTGTGTCACTACTAGACAGAGGCACAGTATTCTAGATTTTATCTGTACATTTTTGTACCATTTCATGGGGTGGCAAAAGCCACATCACTATGGCTAGGCTTACAAATGCCCCAGGGCAGATAGCCTAGTACTATACTATGAAACTATGAAACTATGAAGTAATTTACTTGTTTGAGGTGAATGTGTTGGTAGCTGTAGAGACTAGGGGTGATGTGGATGCAAGTGCTTATCTGGGGGAATATATAGTTGATAAGGTTTTTATTCGGTCTGTAATTTATAGTAAGAACTGAGATTTACAAACAATAGTAAACTTGATGCTAGAGCTATGTATACCATTTTTTGCTACATTATTGATTAGTTCTGTTTAATACATTGTTCAAATGTATGTCAAATTTGAGATGTTTATCAGTGATACTGCCAAGGAATTTAGTAGAACTGACTTCTGTTCATTTTGCAAATTAAAAAGAGGCAACACACCAGGATCTCAGGAGTAAAATCATAGGTAATCTCCCTAAATTACATATTCCTTTATAAATCTGCTCTGTCACTGCACTACTAATGAACTACTATGGCAAAAATTCACCAAAAGACCCATATAACTTATTAGGACTCATCACTTCATTTCATTTCTTTTTAGTGGTTTGACATAGTTTAGGGTAACATTGGATCACATGTCATTACTGTGGTTATTCTGGTACCTTACTTTTGAAAGTCCTTTTTTTTAGAGGTTAATATTTGTTCCCCTTTCAAAGATGTGAGGCTTGATAATATGATTCTCGAAACAATAACAAATTGAATTCCAATTTAACACACAGTAAACATTGAAAGTTGTTGTTGCATATTTAAAGCATTTTTTCCAATGGGACAAGCACCCTTACACTCCACTGTGAGGAGGTGTACCCCTTACCCCTACTATTTATATGTAGTAGCTCCACGGTAGGCATACCTTGGAGAAGTAGAAATGCTTTCAGGTACACCAAATTAGTGAAATTTTACCATAATTACACTTAATTTCTTGCAGCTCCAAGGACTGTAGTTAAAGTCTTCAAACCTGCAATAGGAAACATTAATATTTGCCTCATTAAATAGTCATTGTTATACACAAGGTAATTTATTAGTACTATAGTTATGAGCAAGACAAAAATATTTGAAGAAGTTGAAAAAGTCTCTCCCTTTTCATATAACAATCTTTATTTTTCTGGTAATTTTCTAATCTTATTACTCTGCCAGTTATTCTTGGAATAGCTCTTAATCATGTACTCCTCTGTAGTTCATAAATATGGAATAAGCCTGAATATAAGCTATAACTTGCAGCACATATCATTGGCGACAGATTTTGTGTGTGTGTGTGTGTGTGTGTGTGTGTGTGTGTGTGTGTGTGTGTGTGTGTGTGTGTGTGTGTGTGTGTGGTGGGGATGTATGGGGGAATTAAGATACTGTTTTATTGACTCTTACTATTGCATAATGACATATAAGGCACTTGTACATTTTCAGTGAGAATATGCTAAGCAATCTTACCATGAAAGGCCCTTTACTATTCCAAAAGATAAAGATTATAATTCAGTGTTTGATTATTCAAGTCCTCGGTTTACTACATGTACGCATTTTTTGTTTTTTTAACTCTATCAACTGACTACGTCCTGCCACCAGCTCCTCACCTTGTTCATCAGGTCTACTTAACCAGTCTTAACCTTCACCAGACTCTACACCAATCCATGGCCAGGACTGCTGAGGAGATAGAGGACACCGGCAACATCATACTGCCGCTGAGAAATGGATATGCCCTAACAGCCCCGTTTCCCCCAGCAGCAGCCTTGTGAGTTCCACTATGACTGCCTTCTGGAGGTGTATGTGTATTTCTGTGCATGCACAACCTTCTGACCAAGTGGCCCACTGATTGCAGCATGAAACTTAACAGGCTCTTCATGCTGTTATTGTAGTGAGTCAGACTGGTCTTCTCTCCCCATGACGGGTGATCCAATGTCAGGTACTCACTCCCATGCTTTCACACCTGGTCCCTCCAACACTAGTGTTAATAGATAATCATGGGTCAACTAAGATACAGTCAGGGACTTATCTCTCTGCTACTTTTCTGCTGATATCTATGTGTAAAGGATATAAACAGCAGATACAAAGTCCAGAGGGGAATTAGTGTAACAAATTTCTTAATTTTTGAATTCTTTGTTGTGTTACAGGGAATGGCTGCAGTGTTAATCATCAGCACATGTGTTTAACTGTGTTAGTAATTAATAACATAGTTTGGAACTTGTGCAGATTCAACATTACTGATTTAAAAACAGCTCTTTTCATTCCTGCAGGAGAAGGGCACTGCAGTCAGACACCAGAAATAATAAGAGAAGTTCAAAGGTTCATTGTAGACTATTGGGAGGGATTTTAGTGAATCAGTTTTCAGAGAATTGTTATCTAAACTGTATCCATTGGGTCAATACCCTGCCTCCCATCTTTCAAAAACAGTCTGAAAGACTTCCTAGCTAAAACCTGGCTCTGTTTTTGCTCAAAACTAGGATAAACTATATCCTTAAATGTGAACAAATGCATTTTCATTCCTTACACCTCCTTACTCTCCCTTCTTTAGTTACTTCTTTTCTATCAAATTATTTTCCCTGGCTTTCTCTCTAAATATACCATAAGCCTGTTTTTCCCTCACTTCATATTGCATTTCCTATTTGTATTTGACTAACCTACGTTTAATTTCATTACAGACTGTCTAACATTTCTATAAATATTGAATGATTGTCATATAATTTGAATCAATTCTTAACCAGTGTTATTACCTCTAATTTGTTGTAATTATTTAAACTGCAGATGATTTTTGTTTTATTTTTGAAGACTGTAAAATTATTTTCTTAAAATGTTTCTCAATAATAGTTTTTCGCCCGTAGCCCCTAGTGAAAATGGGCTTCTACCCAGTCAGACTTTTCTGGTACTGAAATGACAATTGGCCAGATTCAGCAAGCTCTGCACAGAGTGCCTGAATAGGGCAAGAGCTGCTGCATGCAATATGGGCACCAAGAGATCCAGGAACGAGCCCCCAAGACACGCACGAGCGCACCTACACTATTCCCGCATGGGCACCACTGCTATATGCTAATTACCTCATTTCCTGGTGAAAACCATGCAAATGAGGTGAATTAATGATCCTGGAAGCAGGCAAGTGTCTGTGCAGGAATAGTGTAACCTGCAGAAATGTATTTGGTTACTAACCGAATATATTTTGCAAATTACAAAACGGAGGCCTGACAGCTTTAAAGAAAGCATGTATTAAATGTAGTAGGCACGCCAATGGCAAATATATATGGCCACTGGCATGAGAAATAGTTACAAAATTATAAAAAAAAACTTTTTTTTGGCCGATCTTGGCCATTTAAGTGTAGGGCAGTGGTGCGCAAATGGGATTGGCCCGAAAATAAGAAAAAAGTTGGAAATAAGCTTTTACACCCAAATCAGCATTTTGCCATAATAGTCAATGGCATGCATAAGACAATAATACCAGGGAATAGTGGTTGCTAAGGGGGAAGGCTGAGTGTGAGTGTGGTAACTATGAATTAACATTCTGTATTATGCAGATGAGGGGAATGATACTGAATCACAGATTTCCTCTCAGTGTTAGCTTGCACCCAACCGTGTAGGTGCAGCAACACCATTGTATAAGTCTAAGAAGTACATGACCATGTAAGGGGGAGTGTCTTGCCTGCTGTAAGCTTATTGGAACTCTGTGGTCCGTGTCTGCCCTTAGCTAAGCACAGCTAAGGAAAGGGGTGTATCTGAGGCTACCTAGCAGTGTTTACTTTGCCTAAATGGGTGTGTGTGTCGCACACTGGGTTTTAAACAAAAAAAAAAAACCAGGAAACAGCAGCTCTGTTCACATCTGAGTACTGGTTATGTGCACTGTGCTTTGGGGCTTAAACGGGAAGGCAATGGAAAGGGAAAACAGCAGTAGGAAGGCAATCAAGGAGAACTAGCATAGCGGGCAGGTGAAATGTATCAGAATCAGCCATCTGCACATGGAACAGCCTAGCACACTACTATAAACTATGCAAACACCTATCCAGTCTGTTTTTTTCCACAAACTCTACACCACCTGTGTACACAGACGGGGACAATTTACCTGACAAAACTAACAAAATATTAGGGGCTGCTGTCGCTCTCATACATCAATATGTGCAAGAGGCTGAGGGTGGTGAGGATGTGAATGCTGATGACCAACCCACAGTGAGGAGAATGAGAAGATTGTACAGACCCAGGGTAACCTACAGGGGCTACGTGAGCTGGAGACAGTGGAGCGCTATAGGGTGGACAGGGACATTCTACAGCAAATTGATGAGCTGTGCTGTCCACGCCTCAAACACAGAACTAACAGAGGGGAACCCATCCCAGTGGATACCAAGGTACGTATAGGCTTAAGAATATTAGCCACAGATACCTTCTAAAGGGCAACTGGGAATATCATGGGGATTTCACAGGCATCAGCACCCAGGGTACTCCACCAGTTCCTGGATGCCATGTCAGCACATGCCAGTGAGCACATATATTTCCTCAACACTCGTGAGGCATTGACCAGCAATATGCATCTCTTACACCAAATAGCAGAATACCCTGAGGTAGTGGGTGTTATAGACTGCACGCACATACACATCAAAGCACCTCCTGGTGAGCGGGGTAGGGTCTACATACACCACAAGGGCTTCCCCTCCATCAACTGCCAAGTCGTGTGTGATGCCCAGGGCATTATCATGAATGTGTGTGCTGGCAGCCCTGAAAGCTATCACAACTCCCATATATGGCATGTGACACAGCTGGAGCAGTAATTTGTCAATGGGGACATCCCATGTGGCCACCTAGTGGGGGATGCTGGCTATGCACTGGAGCCATGGCTGATGACACCCCTCAGAAATGCACACACACCTGAAAAAGAACTCCATAATGAGGAGCACACAGAAACCAGAATCATAATAGAGCATGTGTTTGGGATGCTCAAGTCATGGTTCCACTGCCTGGACATATTCGGTGGAGCCTTGCAGTACTCTCCTGCTACATGTACACAAATGTTCATAGTATGTGCCATGCTACACAATATGATCCTGCAGAAACAGCTGCAGCAAGAACAGCACAGAGCAAGGCCACACATTCCCCCACCATTGCCAAGACCATCACAGACACAGAGGGACATCGAGGAGGAACTACCTGAGCCTGCCCACATAGGCAGAAGAAGGTGTTCCCAGTAAGCCCAGGCCTTGGCAAAGAGGCAACGTGTAGCACATACGCTGACATGGTAGGGACCCAGGGAATGATGCATCTCTCTGACTCACACATACAGTAAAAGGGATGCCAAACATGATACTACCTGTGTTTTACCATGTATAGGGAGTATACTATGTGCATCCAACATAGTCAGCCCTCCAGCACCATCCTCAATACTGACACAGCCACAAGGTTAGTCACTCTTCCTATCAATTGCTGAATGGAGTAGTATGTTATGATAGTTGTATCTATGGTATGGATGTGAGCATGCAAGGGAATAAGGTGGCTGAATAGGATGGCAGCAGATAGTGGACAGTTATATGGGCAGCATGAAATCCATAACAAATACTGGTGCCAGCATACTAGGCAGTACTAGACAAGGTGACAGATCCCACTGCAGTACATGTGGTGGCCCAAATGTGTGTCCATAGGACACACACATGCATGTCAGGGAGGCTCACATACCCACCACCAGCCACAGCCAGCAGGACAGGTTTAGATGACCATAAAGAAATGCAGGGCTAAGGCCTCCAATTGATGGCAATGGTGAACAGCCCCCCCTCCAGACCTACACAGACAGAGTACAACTGGTCTGGCAGTTGTATGCTAGTTCTGAAGTGTAAGAAGTCTGAAACTGAAATGTAGGTCAATAACACCTAAGATCTGTACTCTACTGATATACCTCCAATCTGCATGATAGATCAGAATACAAAATGAAATGGAAGCCAACAGAGTACCTAAAATACCAGTACAGTCATAGCAAATGTTTAAAGTCATCAGGTGTACCCCCCCCCCACAATCCTATGTAGAAATGCAGTAACATGTAAGTGTGAGGTGTAATAACAGATTATCTGAGCTGACCCAATCTACAGGATAGATTGTTGCATGTGTACAATATGCAGGGGTCCACGTGTTAGGTTGTTGCGTGTTCAATATTGTTTGAAAGTGGTCAACATGTAGGCATGGAGGGTTGTGTTTCGGTGGCCTATGGGCAGTACTGTGAATGACAGGGCCATGTTCCGACAACTGCAGTTCCAACCACAATGCTTCTCAGCAATACCCGTGTCAGCAGTCGTCCATACACACTGCCCAGATGTCAATATCTGTCACCATCTGAAAGATGGACAGGCCATGCATGTGGTCCCATGCCCATACATTCACACAGTACACAGGTGAAAGTACCCTAGACAGAGTACATAAATAACTGTCAGCTGCACACACCTTTGGAATTGTACATACAGTTTAGCATCACATTAGTTGTCTGTGTAGTATGGAATACTGATGTAGTCTGGCCAATTACTGGCAGACCACAAAAGCCATAGTTATAAAGTAATGAGATACTGCCTATGTCCCCACACAAGGCAGCATAAGGGGAATGTCCCATGTATATCATTGAGTCAGCTACAAGTAGCTTCCATATAACACATGCACTCAGCTCACCCCACCATCAGCCACAGGTTTATCACATGTCATATCCTTGCTGTTGGGAATGAGTACAGTATGACCCCACTTCTGTATGGGAATACCCAGTGAATGCAGTATGCTGAAGAGGTGTCCCGTGCAGGTCTGTCCCTAGCTGTAAGCAGCACCCTGTCTGCATCCAGAACAATGGATTAATATACTATTCCATTAACACCTCGCACACTTACCCTGTCACCCTAGGGGAATCCACTGGCTTGCAGCCTGGGAATGCAAGAGTGACAGAATGCACTGGTCTGCTACAGATGGCCTGGATCACTACAAAATGGCCTACAGTCCTCTGTTAATGGCCTGTGTCTCACCTGTAGTGCCAATGTATGGTATCTCATGGGGTCCCAACTATCAACATAACACAGTCAAAAGAACACAAATGCAAGGCCATGTTAAGATAAATCCCAGTAGCATGCCCACCATGCCCTACTGCATGAACTGTGGACCAACCCCTAAATACCTCTGGGATGAAGGCCCAACTATAGGGATATTTCTCGGATATCACCCGCATAATGTTAGGAAGAGGATAGAATAACAGAGTGGAGGGGTGTAGAAGCATGGACGTCATGGAGTGTGTGAAGTCTGAAACAATGATTTGTGCCCATATTACCCCTGCCTGCAAACCCAGTAATGGGTGGCTACAAACCTGCTTATAAACCACAATGTGAATGGGGAACTGACCAGATATATGAGCCCTACCTCTGGGTAACCTGGGTGAATCTGTACAGCTAAGAGGTATGGCCACACCAGGATATGGCCATTCTGCTATGTCGATATATCTACAAGAAAGGGATCCATAGCCACCATAGTACCAAGATGCTGGACTATTTACACAGACCCATCATCAAGTGTCTGCAGCTACCCCTCCAGAATGGCATGAGTGTAGGCTGTTGACCACAATACTGAACACAGCTTCATTCATCTTGTATTTCTTAGGAAATAACTGTTAGCAAATAAGTATATTTGTCAGTAGCTGATGGCATAATACATCACAGTGTAAAACAGTACATATGTCTGAATATCTCTGCTAACACCAACCAGGTAATACAAGCAGCACAGACAACAATAGTTAGAGTATCCCACTATCACTAACTTGTTTAACGATTGCCATTGGCTCTGATAAAAAGAGGTGTGTGAAGATGAAGAGAAGTGATTGAGGTGAATTCTGACTATTTGTTTGACTGGCAGTTTACATCGTCTGCTATGGAGAACCAATATTATCACCATAGCCATTGGTTGTAAATCCAAGGGGGATGCTAGAGGCAGAGAAATGATTGGTCGGTGTATTCCTTAAAAATACTACCACCAGAACTATGTTTTATGATCTGAAGAAGGCTGAATAGCCGAAAGTGCTTACTGGATTTTATATTACTACTTTTTAGCATATGTTTTGTTTTATTAAATTGTTTATTGGAAACCGAATTGTTTACTTGGATTTTAAGGAGTTTGGATTGCCATGGTGGTATATCGAAGTTCTCTCTCTTAATCATTGATTTTTATTTGTCTTTGATACCTTCAGCGGTGGTTGGAAGTATTTGCTCTCTCATATATGTACAAGAAGGGGATCCTCAGCCACCATAGTACCAAGGTGCTGGACTATTTACACAGACCCATCAGCAAGTGTCTGCAGCTACCCCTCCAGAATGGCATGAGTGTAGGCTGCGGACCACAATACTGAACACAGCTTCATTCATCTTGTATTTCTTAGGAAATAACTGTTAGCAAATAAGTATATCTGTCAGTAGTTGATGACATAATACATCACAGTGTAAAACAGTACATATGTCTGAATATCTCTGCTAACACCAGCCAGGTAACACAAGCAGTACAGACAACAATAGTTACAGTATCCCACTATCTGTTGCCCATTGTGACTCCATATTGTCAACCTATCTACAGATATCCTGCAGAAATATGTTAATAGCTGTAAGTGTAGAACACCAAACCCTGGACTGGAGTACAACCCTACCTGGAATGGATTCACACACTCAATACAGAATGTCATACTGGGCATGCTCCTACACTTAGAGAAATGAAGCCCATGTCTGACAATACAGTGGACTATACATATTTGTCATTCGCAGATGTCTGTGCACACACACCAAATTGTACACCATTCATGCTTTTCACACACATTGGATAGAAATACTCACACATATCCAAGGCCAACACTCTATAATCTGTCAAGTATACACACACAGAAATGTGTGGAAGAGAGAGACAGACACTGACAGAGAGAATTCCATTATGAGGCCTGTCCCACCCACCACACATCCAATTAGCTGATATCACATGATGTGCTGATGTCAGTCATTGTAGACATACCTTCTGGTGGCCCTCAACCCTATAGTGCCTGTGGTGCTTGTGATAACTGTGTAACATGATAGCACAAATCAGTATTCATCTAGCATTTGTATACCCAGTCCTGTCAAATGTAAAGTTGTGTGCAACTGTGTGTGTGTGTTTTTTCATCTAGCATTTGTATACCCAGTCCTGTCAAATGTAAAGTTGTGTGTAACTGAGTGTGTGTGTGTGTGTGTGTGTGTGTGTGTGTGTGTGTGTGTGTGTGTGTGTGTGTGTGTGTGTGTGTGTGTGTGTGTGTATGTATGTTTCCAGAGGAATGATTTATGGCCCATTCACAAACACTGCACTTCCCATTGCCCATAATAGCGCTCCTGCTGATGTCAGTCACCTTGAAATAACCCTCTGGCCAAGTCTCAGCCCTATAAGCTACGTGATGCTTGTGACACGTGTGTAATACTGTAGTGTAGAAAGCTCGTTAGGTAGGAGTTCTAATCCCAGACATGGCAACTGTGAACCTCTGTGTGTGTGTGTGTGTGTGTGTGTGTGTGTGTGTGTGTGTGTGTGTGTGTGTGTGTGTGGAGATGAATGATTTTGAGGCAGTCACACTACACCTCCCATTTTCCTACTTCAGTATGCCTACTGATGTCAGTCACCTTGAAATAACCCTTTGGCCAAGTGCCAGCCCTGTAAGCTTTGTAATGCTTGTGATAACTGTGTAATACTGTAGTCTGGTATACTAGTTAGGTAGGAGTTCTAATCCTAGACATGGCAATTGTGAAACGGTGTGTGTTTGTGTGAGAGAGTGTTTGTGTCTTTAATGATGCCTGTTTTATGGACATTCACACTTACTATTATCTCCCTTTACCCCTCCTTTAGCACTGTTGCTGATGTTAGTCACCTTCAAAGATACCTTTGGACAGCTTTCCAACATATAAGCTCTGTGGCACTTGCGATAATTGTGTAGTATTATAGTGTAGCAGACTAGTTAGGTAGGAGTTCTAATCCCAGACATGGCAACTTATGTGTGAGTGTGAGTGTGTGTGTGTGTGTGTGTGTGTGTGTGTGTGTGTGTGTGTGTGTGTGTGTGTGTGTGTGTGTGTGTGTGTGTGTCTTTGATGATACCTGATTTTATGGGCATTCACACTTAGTACTCTCCTCTTACCCCCTCCTTTAGCACTGCTGATGATGTTACTCACTTTCAAAGATACCTTTGAACAGCTCTCCAACATATAAACTCCGTGGTGCTTGTGATTGTGTAATATTATAGTGTAGCATACTAGTTAGGTAGGAGTTCTAATCCTGATCCTGGCAATTGTGTAAATGTGAGTGTTTGTGCGAGGGAGTGTGTGTATCCTTGTAGAGACCTGATTTTGTGGTCATTCACACTTACACTTCCCTTACCCCTCTTTTACTACTGCTGCTGATGTCACTCAGCTTCAAAGACACCCTGGCACAACTCTCCAACATGTAAGCTCCATGGTGTGTCCCATAAATGTGGAACAATGTAGTAGCAATAACTATCATAGGTATAGGTTTGAATCTCATCTGTGGCAAGTGTTTGTGTGTGTACATATGTATGTCTGTACCTCAAATATTTTGGCCCCATTTACACCCAGTACACATCTCAATGTCCGACTTCAGCAGTCCTGCAGATATCATCCACCTTAGAAGTACCTGTTGCCAACCCTAAACCATGTAAGGTCAGTGGTGCATGTGGTAAATGCATGACATAATGGTCCAAAAAGATTGTTTGATATAGCTTTGAACCTCACCCTTGACAAATGTAAATGTGTGTGCAGGGTAAAATTGTTTTTGGGATCTCTCACCCACTACATCACCCAATGCCAGTATTTACAAGGACTGGTGATGTTCCTCACATTAGAAGTACCTTGGGACAACATCCATCCTATAAGCTCCGTGGCATGCATGATAAATGCAGTACACTGTAGTAGCAATACATAGCTAGGATGGGATTTGAATCTCAGTACTGGCAAGTGTGTGTGTGTGTCATCATTTTCCTGTGTGGGGGTTGCTGTGATTGTGCAATAACAGGATCCATTGTGGGGTGGATTTTGCTAAATTATTATATTGAGGACCTAGATATGACACAATAGACACTTTACAAGGCCAACAGATGTCAAACACTGGAGAGGTTGGTGTAGACAATCCACAGCCCTACATGTGACAATATGGATTAGTGAACAATATAGGCAACCCTTCTATTATTCAGAGAACACTCTCCAACCACGTATCATACATAAACACACTTAGGCAACAACTACCATATTGGTAGTTCCCATGTATGTTGCCTCACACATAGTAACCATGGTGTGATAGCAGTGAACTACATGCCTGTTGACCACAACAGTGCCACTGACATCAGAAAGTACTTTGGTGTGTTACATCTTCTTATTGAGCATGTGTTATCCAGCAAATAGAAGGACATTGCACCCTGTTCCATCCCCTCATTAGCCACATAAATGTGTACAGTGGTCATTTTGCTATGCTCCCCACTGGATACTCAGATGAGTGGATGGTGAATATAATACCCACCTCTGGGGACCACTTAAGGGACTGCACCCCTGAGCCACACTGGGGATTACTGTCATGTGGCCTGATGCCAAGGTATTCCCTTGGCCTAGCCTTGTAGAGCCTTCAGGCCCATTTACCTACTACACACCTGTCAAGCAATGAACCTATGGATCTCAGTACTGGCAAGTGTGTGTGTGTGTGTGTGTGTGTGTGTGTGTGTGTGTGTGTGTGTGTGTGGAGATGAATGATTTTGAGGGCATTCACACTCACTATACCTCCCAATGCCCTAATTTACCATGCCTGCTGATGTCAGTCACCTTGAAATAACCCTTTGACTAAATTTCAGTCCTATAAGCTCCATTGCGCTTGTGATAACTGGTTGGGAGGGTGGCCTAATGGTTAAGGTGTTTGCCTTACAAACACAAGGTGCAGGGTTTGAGTCTCACAAGGGATAATTGGCTAGGCTTAAAATGGCTCGCAAGAGCAGTTAGCTTAGTACTAATCTATGAACTTATGAACCTATAATACAGTAGTGTAGAAAACGAGTTAGGTAGAAGTCCTAATCCTGGCTCTGGCAACTGTGATAATGTGTGTGTGTGAGAGAGTGTGTCTGTGTCTTTGTTAACACCTGATTTTGTGGACTTTCACACTTACTACACTTCCCTTACCCCTCTTTTAGTACTGCTGCTGATGTTACTCACCTTCAAAGATACCTTTGGACAGCTCTCCAACATGTAAGCTCTGTGGTGCATGCAATGACTGTGCAACACTGTAATAGCAATACATAGCCAGGTAGGGGGTTTAAACTCAGTACTGGCAAGTGTGCGTGTGCTTGTGTGTGCATGTGCGTGTGTGCATGTGTGTGTGTGTGTGTGTGTGTGTGTGTGTGTGTGTGTGTGTGTTTATCAGTATCCTGTGTGTGTGTGTGTGCATTTGTGTGTGTGTGTGTGTGTGTGTGTGTTATCAGTATCCTGTGTGTGTGTGTGTGTGTGTGTGTGTGTGTGTGTGTGTGTGTGTGTGTGTGTGTGTGTGTGGAGATGAATGATTTTGAGGCAGTCACACTACACCTCCCATTTTCCTACTTTAGTATGCCTACTGATGTCAGTCACCTTGAAATAACCCTTTGGCCAAGTGCCAGCCCTGTAAGCTTTGTAATGCTTGTGATAACTGTGTAATACTGTAGTCTGCTATACTAGTTAGGTAGGAGTTCTAATCCTAGACATGGCAATTGTGAAACGGTGTGTGTTTGTGTGAGAGAGTGTTTGTGTCTTTAATGATGCCTGTTTTTATGGACATTCACACTTACTACTCTCCCCTTACCCCTCCTTTAGCACTGTTGCTGATGTTACTCACCTTCAAAGATACCTTTGGACAGCTCTCTAACATATAAGCTCTGTGGCACTTGCGATAATTGTGTAATACTATAGTGTAGCATACTAGTTAGGTAGGAATTCTAATCCCAGAGATGGCAACTTATGTGTGAGTGTGTGTGTGTGTGTGTGTGTGTGTGTGTGTGTGTGTGTGTGTGTGTGTGTGTCTTTGATGATACCTGATTTTATGGGCATTCACACTTAGTACTCTCCTCTTACCCCCTCCTTTAGCACTGCTGATGATGTTACTCACTTTCAAAGATACCTTTGAACAGCTCTCCAACATATAAACTCCGTGGTGCTTGTGATTGTGTAATATTATAGTGTAGCATACTAGTTAGGTAGGAGTTCTAATCCTGATCCTGGCAATTGTGTAAATGTGAGTGTTTGTGCGAGGGAGTGTGTGTATCCTTGTAGAGACCTGATTTTGTGGTCATTCACACTTACACTTCCCTTACCCCTCTTTTACTACTGCTGCTGATGTCACTCAGCTTCAAAGACACCCTGGCACAACTCTCCAACATGTAAGCTCCATGGTGTGTCCCATAAATGTGGAACAATGTAGTAGCAATAACTATCATAGGTATAGGTTTGAATCTCATCTGTGGCAAGTGTTTGTGTGTGTACATATGTATGTCTGTACCTCAAATATTTTGGCCCCATTTACACCCAGTACACATCTCAATGTCCGACTTCAGCAGTCCTGCAGATATCATCCACCTTAGAAGTACCTGTTGCCAACCCTAAACCATGTAAGGTCAGTGGTGCATGTGGTAAATGCATGACATAATGGTCCAAAAAGATGGTTTGATATAGCTTTGAACCTCACCCTTGACAAATGTAAATGTGTGTGCAGGGTAAAATTGTTTTTGGGATCTCTCACCCACTACATCACCCAATGCCAGTATTTACAAGGACTGGTGATGTTCCTCACATTAGAAGTACCTTGGGACAACATCCATCCTATAAGCTCCGTGGCATGCATGATAAATGCAGTACACTGTAGTAGCAATACATAGCTAGGATGGGATTTGAATCTCAGTACTGGCAAGTGTGTGTGTGTGTCATCATTTTCCTGTGTGGGGGTTGCTGTGATTGTGCAATAACAGGATCCATTGTGGGGTGGATTTTGCTAAATTATTATATTGAGGACCTAGATATGACACAATAGACACTTTACAAGGCCAACAGATGTCAAACACTGGAGAGGTTGGTGTAGACAATCCACAGCCCTACATGTGACAATATGGATTAGTGAACAATATAGGCAACCCTTCTATTATTCAGAGAACACTCTCCACCCACGTATCATACATAAACACACTTAGGCAACAACTACTATATTGGTAGTTCCCATGTATGTTGCCTCACACATAGTAACCATGGTGTGATAGCAGTGAACTACATGCCTGTTGACCACAACAGTGCCACTGACATCAGAAAGTACTTTGGTGTGTTACATCTTCTGATTGAGCATGTGTTATCCAGCAAATAGAAGGACATTGCACCCTGTTCCATCCCCTCATTAGCCACATAAATGTGTACAGTGGTCATTGTGCTATGCTCCCCACTGGATACTCAGATGAGTGGATGGTGAATATAATACCCACCTCTGGGGACCACTTAAGGGACTGCACCCCTGAGCCACACTGGGGATTACTGTCATGTGGCCTGATGCCAAGGTATTCCCTTGGCCTAGCCTTGTAGAGCCTTCAGGCCCATTTACCTACTACACACCTGTCAAGCAATGAACCTATGGATCTCAGTACTGGCAAGTGTGTGTGTGTGTGTGTGTGTGTGTGTGTGTGTGTGTGTGTGTGTGTGTGTGTGTGTGTGGAGATGAATGATTTTGAGGGCATTCACACTTACTATACCTCCCAATGCCCTAATTTACCATGCCTGCTGATGTCAGTCACCTTGAAATAACCCTTTGACTAAATTTCAGTCCTATAAGCTCCATTGCGCTTGTGATAACTGGTTGGGAGGGTGGCCTAATGGTTAAGGTGTTTGCCTTACAAACACAAGGTGCAGGGTTTGAGTCTCACAAGGGATAATTGGCTAGGCTTAAAATGGCTCGCAAGAGCAGTTAGCTTAGTACTAATCTATGAACTTATGAACCTATAATACAGTAGTGTAGAAAACGAGTTAGGTAGAAGTCCTAATCCTGGCTCTGGCAACTGTGATAATGTGTGTGTTCGTGTGAGAGAGTGTGTCTGTGTCTTTGTTAACACCTGATTTTGTGGACTTTCACACTTACTACACTTCCCTTACCCCTCTTTTAGTACTGCTGCTGATGTTACTCACCTTCAAAGATACCTTTGGACAGCTCTCCAACATGTAAGCTCTGTGGTGCATGCAATAACTGTGCAACACTGTAATAGCAATACATAGCCAGGTAGGGGGTTTAAACTCAGTACTGGCAAGTGTGTGTGTGCGTGTGCTTGTGTGTGCATGTGCTTGTGTGCATGTGTGTGTGTGTGTGTGTGTGTGTGTGTGTGTGTGTGTGTGTGTGTGTGTGTGTGTGTGTGTTTATCAGTATCCTGTGTGTGTGTGTGTGTGTGTGTGTGCATTTGTGTGTGTGTGTGTGTGTGTGTGTTATCAGTATCCTGTGTGTGTGTGTGTGTGTGTGTGTGTGTGTGTGTGTGTGTGTGTGTGTGTGTGTGTGTGTATGTGTGTGTTATCAGTATCCTGTGTGGCTGTCGGGGTGATTGTGTAATGACAGGATCCATTGCAGTGTGGGTTTTGCTACATTATTATATTGAGGATCTATATGTCCCAATGTCCACATTACAAGGCCCACAGTTGTCAAACACTGTAGAGGTTGCAGACAATCCACAGCCATAAATGTCTACTGTCATGTGCAATTACTATGTGACAGTATGGATTAGTAAACAATATAGGCAACTGTTATAATACCCAGAGACCACTCTCTACCCACGGATTATACACAAACAAGCTTGGCTCTTTCTCTCTTCCTTTCTTACTTTCTCTCTCTCTCTCTCTCTCTCTCTCTCTCTCTCTCTCCCTCTCTGGTAGATGTGGAAAAAATACATCTGTTTTGCATAGGCACCAGCTTGACTTTTGTAGGTAATGCTCATGATCAGCTGATGGCCTGTGCACGAATTGGAGTCCCTCACTTGCTAATTGCATGTGGAACAGGTGTGGTATCATTCCTGTAGCCAATTGCATGGAAACACACTCTAACTAAGCACTTCATGTGGGTGTTGGCCCTTTTCTTTCACTGTGAGCAGGACTTCATGTGGGCGTCTGACAAACAGCATCACAGAGGGTAGCTGGAAATACCTCTTACAACAAACACTGTGGAGACAGGCCAACAAACTGGAGGGGGATGTTCCAGACATTGGGATAGAATGTAAGTATTGCTGTTCTGCATTTGACATGATGTTGGTTTAACAGGGTTTGTGTGGATATGGCTGTTCTGCATGATTTAAAGTCTTGCATAACAGTGTTATGTGGTTGAGGAAACTCTCACCTGTAGGGCTATCTGCCGACTGGCCAGAGTTTGGAGTCTTAGATGTGGTGTATTACTCACACATTTTCTATCTTTAGAAATGCAGTAGCATACTCTGATGATTGCAGTCAGTAGATGTGATATCCATGTGTGTTACTGACTTCATATCCCTCAGAAGAGATCTGTCACAACAAACCCTGTTACACCAGCAATTTTCTCAGCTTATCACAGCAATATGTCAATATTGGCTCTGTGTTTGAGTCTCTGTCCCCCAAGTCTGTCACCCTTTGTCCATATATCATGCAGTAAGAGGTGCATATGTACAGTATATCATTATTTACTGACATCATTCGTGATATCAAGCCAGTGATATATTAGATTGTCAGACATGTTATGTATAGGAGGCCTTATATTTGAGGAAAAAAACTGGACATTCTGTTGTAGTCTGTACAGTAGTGAGGTTTGTGTATTTATGGTGATTGTTGACAGAGTGTCAGTATTGTGTAGCAGTGTATTGTGAATATATTATTTGGCCTGTGTACAGACTGAGGTAGATGTCAGTGTTCTTGGTCCTGTTCTATCTGACGTTGCATGCTGCTCCAGTTTCTGGTACCCTATCAGCATATATGTTTGTATGGCCAGACTGAGATGTCCCATTCCATAGTCAGGCATCAGACTACACTTTGAATTGGGCCAGTATATGTAGGGTTAGTGTGTGAGTGGCAAATATGAGGATGGTTTTGTTCACACAGTCCATATACTGTACTATTAATTAGGCTTACCATAATGTGACTGTGACTGTGTTGATTTTGGTTGTGGGTATGCACTTTCACACTGGAGTCTGTTACTGCATGCTGTTACAGGCTATATTTGCAATTACATGTGCATTCCCTATTAGGAAACTTGGGTTAGTGTTGTGGCAGTCTGCCTGTAGTTTAGACAGTGCTTGGTGAGATGCCTAGCAGCTCAGTGTATTTACCTAAAGTGATGTTATGTCCAGATATTTGTCAGATGTATCACTGCCAGGCCACCATTTGTGTTGTGTATTTCTGAAAAAGCAGTGGAATGCTGTGAAGATGCATGTCACTAACTAGTGGGAAGTATGTGGGCTTGGGACCTCTGCTCCTCCAGTTAATATGTGTTAATACAGACAGGAGGGTGTAAATGCATCAACAGTGTGAACTTGTCTACTCCAGTATTTGTGATATATCCCCATTTTCATGGATGAAAACAGCCCCTTTGTCAGGCTTTGTCCACACATCTTGCACTAAGGAGTTCTGTGTATACCTCTGGACTGACCAGATTGTTTCAGACTGTCCAAGTTTATTGGTCATATTTCTGCTGTATTCCACTGGATCATTACTGTGATTTGTGTGGTACTTCACTATGATGATTTTATGATATCTGTCAGTAACTGATGGCGTACATGTCAGTTTCAAAAGAGCCTTCCTACACAACATTTCTGTTGACACAACCCCTGTTACTGTAGCAGCATTCTACATTCATAACTGCAATACGTACATTATGTTCCCTTGCACTAAGAGGTTGAGAGTTATGGTGCTGAGGTATGACTAGACTACATGTTATAGGGATATGTTATATGTACATATATATATATATATATATATATATATATATATATATATATATATATATATATATATATATATATAATTTATTTATTTATTTATTTATTTCCAGTTTGGTGACCGGGGAGGTCTACTGGGCTCAAAGAGCCCGTTTTCAGTGGAGGCCCGGGGAGAAAAGCTCCATAGTGCAAAGTATAAACTACATAATTCAGACTAAATGTTACAAAGAAAAGCTAGATAATTCAAAGTTAACAAAATACAATACACAGTAGCAAAAAGGTGCAGTAATAACTTGTAAGTTTTAAATAGCAAACTCAGAACAGTTAAACTGCAATGTATATACAATATATAATACATATTTACATGTTTGTAGGTTGAGAACAGTAGTATAGAGTAGAATTTGTTCATAGGTTAGAAATGTCAGATAGTGATCTGAAAGTAGTTATCAAGGGATAGATCCCTGGTAAGTATGGACAAAATGGGACTTTGAATGTGGTAAAAGTAATCATGAGTTAAGGAAGTTAGCTAGGTAGGGAGCAGTTGCACTTCCAACTATGGGAGAGGTAGGAATGGAGCTGGGTTTTGAAGTGTTCAAAGTTTTCAGAGATTTGTAGAGATGGACGGAGAGAGTTCCAATTTTTGGCTAAGGTAAAGGATAGAAGTAGATGCCCAGTGAGATGGTTTGGTTTATACACGGAGATTATGTTTTGGTGGGCAGATCTTAGGGGTCTGTGAGGGATGTATGAAGGTAAGATGTTAGCAAGTGCTGGACATGTATTAGGTTTGAAAATTAGCTTGTGGGCTTTATATATACATATATATGTATAAAATTATATATGTGTGTATATGTACATGTATAGCTGACCCTCTAATTACTCCATGTGACCCTCAAGCTGGTGTAGCAGGTCACCAAACTCCTTTTGGAGCTTGCTATGCACCAAACCCCATACCTGGCTTCAGGTGACAGCATCCTGTCTGCGCCCACTCCCAGGGGGAGGAACCCCACCCCCTGAGGCAGTTCCACCTGAAGCTGGTGCAGGACCAGTGGATGAGGAGGTCCCGGGGTGGGTCCCAGATGTGTTGGGGCCCAGTGCTATGGCCAGATGAGGTTGAAGAGGTGGGTCCTCTGGGACAGGCCTTCCAAAACGTGCTATGATGTTACAGTTTTAGAACATATGTGGGTTAGTAATAGTCAATACAATCCAGGATTAGTCATAACAGCATGCATAGATATTCCCATTAACCCAAAACAACAGATTTCGAACATTTGCATAGCAAACAGAACACATGCATACATGAAACCACAGTGGCCATCACAACGGCATTCAGGTTACATTGATAGCAAAAGGCCACCAATGATAGTATTTCAACATGGAACATTAATAGAAACACATTTCAATATTTGTTGAACAATAGGACATACGTCCCAACAGTAGGTTTGGTGTAAAATATACCCACTGATTTGTGTGTTTAGATTATTGTTGCAGATATGGTGGGTGAGGGAGACAGATGTCAATGAACTTGTATATCCTTGCAGTACTCACAACTTTAATGATCATTGCTCTAATCATTACTGTGCAGGTATTATTACAATACCCAATAGCCTTGGTTTGGGTAGTAGTATGTTTGTACACAGTGTATACTTCAACTGTCTTTTAGCTACATTCTACTTCTCTTACCTGGTAGACCTGTGGAGGGAATGTTTGTTAACACTCCCTGACTATTTCTACACATATTCTCAGATTCCTAGTTATAATTCTGCACATACCTCTCAACCTCTTAATGCAAATCATCTGTACGTAGCTTGACAAACTGGGCATACAAATGGGGATATAGTTTAAATATTGCTCTTATAAACTTTTAGAAAGTTGCTAGTGTAACAGGATTTGTTTTAATATACATTTTCTGAAGGATCTGAAGTCTGAAACTCAAATGTATGTCATTATTTAGTGACTACAATCCTGAGATCATCCCAGTGATTTGCTAGGAAAATAGAGGAACAGGCCAAAAATATGAGGCACAAATCTGGACATTCTGCAGAAATCTGTACAGTTGAGAGTTATGATTATGCATACAGCTTACTATCATTCCCAGGATTCAAACCATGGCTGTGTGTGCTAAAAATATAACAATTTGTGTTTCATCAGAGTAAGCTATTTAGTAAGTGCTGGCTCTTTTTGCCATGTTTTCTGTCTAAGTCTCTCTTGGTTGTACAATCTGACCTTGTAATACAATATTCTTATACAGATATTCCTAGACATATTTTTTATGTTACACAGTGTGAGAAACAGTTGACACAACAGTACTATTCACATATCAGATCTTGGTGAATGCAACATGTGAAGCCATACAATACCAGAGTAAACACAACCAGTCCAGGATTTAGAACTTTATTGCCAGGCAGTTACAGTTTTATTTAAATATGACCTATATGGTACTATTACTGTTATATTGTCTGGTTTATTCAGTACAAACAATACACATGTTTTATAGTGCCAGGTGACATTTTACTCCTTTATATTTATTTGGTATGACTACTACAAGCAGGATTGTTACTCATCAGCCTCATGACGCAGACTTTGCAACCTGCTGGCATGGGCTTCCTGGTTCACAACCTGCTTAGCTGCAGCTGTAATGAAAATAGAAAAACATTTATGCATACCTATCCATCACATACACAAACTGGAGTTTGGTAAACAATTATTGCTATGAATACTTACACACTACTGGGACATCTCCCCTGTCTCTTTCTTCTTGGACCTACTGTTCCAAGATCTCCGTCTTCCTTCGTTTCTAGTTGGCATAGTGGTGCCAGACCTGCTCACCAGTCTCAGGGATACCAGTAGCACTGGTGAGATCATGGGTGAGATTTCCCAGGCTTCCGCTTTATATTGGGAGCCCTGGTACTGGTCCTGCAGTAGTCTCATGTCATGTTTTTTACTAAGAGTCCTACCATGAACTTGGACTCCTGTATGCCCCACTAAGATTCCTTCCATGAACTTGGACTCCTGTATGCCCCAGCACTGCACCTGGAAGTGCATGCCCTCTCCAACACCTGCCATACTGCCTACAGTGGAGAGCTACAACCAGTTATGAGCTGTATTCCCACCTGTGGGGTTTAAATATGGCCAAATTTCCTGCTCTTTGCCATGACTGGATGGTTTTGAAAATGCTGAGCTATGCTAAGCTACAGGCAAACCTGCTTAGCTAAAGCTGGCAGTGTTTAAAGGGGCAGGTTCAACATTGCTTACCAATGAGCAAATCCACTTAGCTGGGCTACCCATTGCTTAGTATTCATATGTACATAATGCTTACACCTGGTCAACATAGCTGTGCAATACTTAGCATTGCTCATGTTTTATTATATTTGTCTACCACCTGTATGGGATTGACTAATCATTCATTACATAATATAGATTTATTTACCTTCTCTGACATCCCCCAATGTGCTGTGATTAATTTATTCTTGTGTGACGATACTGTATGGGGCATACATATTTACCTATGAACCTGAACCTATATATGTTTATAGGGGGTTTCACTGCTTTATTACACTGACACCTCAGATCCTGGCCTAATACACTACTCTGGTTGAGAAAAATCAGTTACTTCTTACATAAATATACAAAAAACTAAAATGTTAATGTTATGCATAGAAAAGAGAAATGGCTTTGGTGAGGCTCGAGCCATGAATGACTACATGCAAGGCATATGCTCTAATTGTTACACTATTCTACTTATGCTTATGCTGGATACCTATTGCTTTTTAACTTATTGTGCCATTTCAGATGGGCTAAGCGTAGCTAAGCAACGGGCACACCCGCGCAGCTATGCTTAAACTTTATTGCATTTATAAAAAAAATGATCTGTTGTGTATTTTTATTTGTACCCTTCAGAATATCCATGCTAATGCTGAACCTGTTATTTTAACAACTTTCTGCTTTGTAGGTATGATTGTCCCTTATAGCTTTGTCCACATTCCTTACCCTGACGGGTTAGGAGGTGTGCACTATGTGCTTATGCTAAATCTGTTATTCTATCAACTTTTGGCTTGGTAGGGACGATTGTCCCTTATGGCTTTGTCCAGATTTCTTACCCTGATGGGTTGGGGGTGTTAAGAGCATTCTCGCTCATTTTAAATTGCCGAATGGTAATTCTGGAGTGCAGGAGTCATGTGTATTGCGAGAGCTCTGCTCTCAGACACACCCCCTGTGCTCATACATGGAACCGTGTCCGTTTTACAGCACGGCAGCTGCCTTCATACATATGCATGGCGCACTACCGTGCTGAACAGGAACAGTCCCTGCTGTGCAGGAATAACTTATCCCTGCACGGTTGCTTGCTGAATCCGGGGGAGTAAATAAATAAATTAAATAAATAAATAAATTGTGCTTTATGCTGAATCCTGTATGAGTATTAGTTTAATTTGAAAACAGTGAAAGCTGTTGTTATTTTCATCACTTGTTTACTTGTAAATATTATGCAGACATTCTTTATTTCATAAGCACTTTTAAATAGCTAGATCAAACCTGTCATATGAAACCATCATGGGCTACTTGACTCTTTTTTTAGGGGTGGTGAACTGCAGAGAAAAATAAATGCAGGCCTTTTGTTTTTCAGAAGGACATAAACAATTATGCAGTCTTTTATTGCTTATGTCATGTGTATTCACATAATGACGAAACTGTCAGCAACAGAAAGCTCAATTAATATTAAGTGCTAGAGTTCACTTTTGCACAACTACATCTTTGATGTTCTTTTAACAAAAATATCAGCATTACTGGAATTTAAAATAAAATTTAATATGAAGCTAATGACAAACCACTTTATTTGCCACACCATACATACACAGACACATCACACTTCCAGACAGACACACACACACACACACACACACACACACACACAGACACACACACACACACACATACATATCCAAGTATCTACAAATAAGTCCACCAAACACTCTCTCATGCTCATAAAACACTTACCCCCTCATCAATATTTGCAGTCCAACACATGGGAATATTTTCTATAGTCAAACATTCAGAATATCAAACATCTGTCATGCCAGCAGAAGCTATCAAATAATCATATGATTACAAAATGCCACATTACTTCAAGGGAGGTTGAGGTGCAGTGTGGAGTGGGAATTTGCCATTTCCCCTGTGCTGTGCAATCTCAGTGTTAGTATATATAATTAGCAGGGGGTGCAGCCTTCAACAAGAAAGATGGGGGGGTGGTAGTTGCTATCCTGAAAAAAAAACATTTTGATATTTTGAGTTTTGATTTTTTAGGATCAATTGTTTGATATTCATTTTTTTATTGTTGTTGTAGTCTATTTGATATTTTTGAAGTACTCTCTGAAACACACATTCACATACCATAGTGTGCTCACACAGACAGGTAGACACACACACACACAGTCCCCCTATATGTTCCTGTCCTGTGACTACTCCCATGGGAGTGAGTTAGTGAATGTCGTCAAAAGATAGTATTCCTTTTTGGGACTATATTAGATCATCGAAACAGCAGAATTTTGAATGATCTAATATTGAACCCAGTATCGCGAATGCTGAAAACAGCGAAGCTGCACAAAACCGAATTCTTTCCTAGGGAAAGATTTCAGTTGGACGTTGTTGCGGCTTCACTGTTTTCAGGAAAGTTACGGGTTGGGTTGAGGTAAGTGTGTGATTGTGCGGACATTCAGGTTAAGGTGAGGGTTGGGTGAGTTAGGGTTAGGGCACGGGTCAGGTAAGTGTCCGATTGTGACAGAATTTGGGGTTAGGGGCAGGTTAAGTGAGGTAGGGTTAAGGCACGAGTGAGGTGAGTGTGCGATAGTGAGAATTTGGGCTTGAGGCGGGTTAAGTGAGTTAGGGTTGGGGCGCGGGTGAGGTGAATGTGTGATAGTGATGGACCTTAGGGTTAGGGTCTGGGTTAAGGTAAGTGGATAGATAGTTGTGTATGTGCAGTGTAGTGTAGGGTTAGATGTCACTTTTAAATGTATGTGTGTGGATTGCTGAGTGTGCTTGTGGTGTGTGTGTTACTCGGAACAGCAAATTTTTTCCCTGGGAAAAAATTAGCTGTTTTGAGGTTTCGATATTTTTAGGGTTCAGGTTTTGCAGTTCAATGTTATGGCATTCGATAGTGTGCCATTTCGATGATCTGATATAGACCCTTCATTTTTTCCTCCTAGAGAAAGAAATTAATTCTCAATCACTCTGCCAAGTTAATCATGAGTTGCAGCCGCCTCCTGGGAAGATACCATGGATACCAAGATACCGTGGATAAACAGCATTAGCTGCTCCCTCCAGGACTGTTACATTAGCTTGCAGTATCTACAGTGAGACTGCTGTCCAGCCTATGACTGCTGCAAGAGGGTAGCAGTAGTGGGATGGTGTCATCCAAACTGGAAAAGCTTATTGTAATGTAGAAATCTTCTGAGTTAAGGCCTCTGCTTTGGATTCAATTTTCCCTGAATCACAGGAATGTTGTAGAATCATTTATTTTCAGTTAAGCAGCAATGCATTTATTGCAATATTGAATGCAACATGCAGAAAAA
Source organism: Protopterus annectens (assembly GCF_019279795.1). NCBI lineage: Eukaryota > Metazoa > Chordata > Ceratodontiformes > Protopteridae > Protopterus > Protopterus annectens. Next base: position 841,096,239 of record NC_056730.1, on the reverse strand, counting down.
AACATGCTGTGTACTTCAGATAGTAACCACAATGGAATCATGTTTATTGTTAGGCATTATGAAATAATCAGAAGGTTGATCAGATGGTCATCAGCCTTATTACTCAATAACATTCTTTTTCCAAAATTTCTCTTAGTACTCTTGTTTAATTTCTCTCTCTTGACGTTGTCCCAAAGCTTAACAACATTTCTTTGCATCACCCTTTGCAGCAAGTTAATAACATGACAAACAAATTCTGGGAGTACAGCTGCTGATAATGCAGTTAAAACTAGTCTTGAATTTAAACATCCTTGTCTTTATTCTTACAAATTCTTTTCACATGCATACATCATTTCGTTATCAACTTTTAGTGTCCCCTACCTTTTCATTTGCAGCTTTCCTGAGCTCTGATATGCAGGGCGCTATCCTATTTTATCTTCAGTGAATTACTATGGAAATCATTATTCTTTGTTGGCAGTTCAGTAAATGTGTTTAACTTAAAACAATGTAAATGATGTTTCAGTCAAAGTTAATAAAGCAAGTTGTGCAACAGTATTACCTTTATACTTAGATTACTTAGATACCAGTGAATGTAGATCATGCCTGCTCAACTTGGTCAACTTCTTTGAGTCAGTCACCAGAGCTGTGGATGAAGGCAAGGTGGTTCATACAGCCTACCTTGATTTGGCCAAAGCCTTTGATACCATTCCCCACTCAGGAACCATAGAAAAACTCACTAAGCTAGGCATCAACCCCTATATCACTGGGTGGGTTACAAACTGGCTCACAGATAGAACCCACAGTGTGAAAGTAGCTGACTCCAAGTCAGACCATCTACCAGTCATGAGTGAAGTCCCACAGGGTTCGGTCCTGGGTCCTCTCCTGTTTGGTATCTACTTCTCTGAAGTCCAGGCCAACACAAAGGGACTCTGGCTGACAAAGTTTGCAGACGATTGCAAGTTGCGAGATATTATTAACTCCCCAAGAGATATTGGCATCCTACAGAAAGGTCTCAATGAGACCAACGACTGGTGTCAGAACCATGGCCTTAAGCTCAATGCCAAAAAAATGTGTCGTCATCCCCCTTGGGAAAAATCCAGTGGCCTTGAATTACCACATCGATGGTAGTCCACTGAACACAGAAGGCATTATAAGAGATCTAGGAACACAGGTTGACAGCAACCTCTCTTTTGACCACCACATTGCCACTGTGGTCAGAAAGTCCTTCTATGTGGCACATCTTATTAGTAAGGGTTTTGCATCCAGGAAGAAAGAGATCATTGTCTCCCTCTACTCTTCCCTCATTAGGCCTCTACTCTTCCCTCATTAGGCCAATCATCGAGTACAATGCCCCATTTGGCATGTACCTCACTAGACACGTGCAACCACTGGGGAAGCTGCAAAAGTACCTCACAAAGAGGATCCTAGGCCTTAAACATTTGTCTTATATGGACATACTAAAAAAACTCCAACTATTCTCTGTCTCATATCACCTACTTAGAGGCGATCTCTACTTGACTTACAACGCCATGTCTGACCCAGCTCTGTTAGAAATGCTACATCTAAAGAAGTCTCAATCCCTCCACACCACATACTCCAGAGACCTCAACCTCATTACCACAATCAACAGAACATGCTGGAGGGACAGGTTCACAACCCAGAGACTGCCCATGCTCTGGAATAGACTTCCCATACATATCAAGCAGAGCACCTCACTGGCCCTCTTCAAGAGAAATCTTGATGAATGGATGGGAAATAGAAAATTCACCACAGGGATCACTCCAGTGGATCTACTTGACAGAGGCATTAGGAACTAAGGTCGGGTAGCATGATCCCATCGTAATCCTATGGGCTAGGCTTGTAAAGGCTCCAGGTCCATTAGCCTAGTACACACCTATGAACTTATGAATCTATGAACTTGTATGCACATTTTTTTCTGACCAACAATATTTCATATTTACAGATATTTTGAAGTGTAGTCTTTCAAATGTGTTTTTCACATTGATAAAGCACACAAAATGTGAAAACCTGAGTTTAATCTTATTGGGTTACATCAAAATGGCAATAGTCAATTAAGTTTAATTGACACCAAATGAAACTGATCAACTGACAATACAACACGACAGATCATAAAACAGTAAGGTAAGGAAGTTTTTCATTAACCATATGGCTGCACGAACTATGATAGGGGTAATTTGGGTTGCACCCAGGACCCACGAATTCAATGGGGCTGGCAATCAGTATACTGCCCTGACACTCTAGTTAAAGTGAAATACTGATTTTGTCCATAAATTCTTAACCCTCCTTTCACAAGCACCAGTTTCTATGAACTGCAGACTTTTTCTTTTTTTTTTTTTTTTATTTGTATGCAGCATAGCATCATCTACCAGAGTATTGGATGTCTCATTGTGCTGGCTCCTGGCTAATGCAACTGGTGCAAACAGCCAGGACCCAGACAGTATGTCAATGAAAGAGCAACAGCCTGCTGGGATTGGAAAATGAAAAGCAAGCAGTCAGTTATTGTAACGAAAAATGGCAGGCAGCCAGTGAAGAAATATTTATTGTGTACTAGGGCCTTAATAAAATGAATATACACCCCGGGATTCATGAAGCTTGTGCCAGGTGCAGGCGTAGCGTCAGCATTCTAACACCAAATATGTCCGCCGAGCGATCCAGGTACGAGCTGTTTCCACATGCACTACCTGTGTATGCTACGCCCACACAACTCCGGGGCCCTGTATGCAAATTACCACATGTGCAGCAGTATAGCATGCAAATGAAGGTATGTAGCGATCCAGGAAGTGGTGCAGGTGTAGTGTAAGCATTCAGAAATGTAAACCGTAGAAAACGGTTTATATTTTTGCAAACATAAAATCGGAGCCATGACAGCCGACCAAACACGTGTATTATATTGTTACTATATGCCAATGGCTAAATATATAGCCATTGGCATTAAAAAAATGTACAAAATATAAAATTAACATTTAATATATATAGTCGCACTATCGCAACGTGGAAGTGCAGGACAGCGGTGCGCAAAGGGGATTGCAAGGAAAATATAAAAATATAGACTAAAACTGCAGTGAAACACATATCACGATTTCCCCATAATAGTGGCAGGCATGCTACACCATCCTATGGCGCAAGGGTGGATGCATGCCTGATAATGGGAGGGGATCCAGGTTTAAAAGTGAATTAAAGGGCAACAGATTAATCAAGGCAGGCAAGCATATCTCCACAGTAAAGGCCCCACACTTGCAGTACTCATTGCAAAACCCATAATTAAGACATGCTGCAGCTGGAATAGCTCAAACACACCCACTGACATCAGCAGCATCCATAGCACAATAGTATAAAGAGTGAAAGCATCTCACACACATTTGTGTATTCCCATACACTCTGCACCAGTGGTGTATACAGACGGGGAACTTTTAGTATGTACATGTTAGGGGCTGCCATAGCTTTGATCCACCAGCATGTGTTGGAGACTAAAGGTAGTGTGGAGGATGAGGTCCACAACCAGCCCAGGCACCAGAGGAGGAGAACAGTGTTCAGACCCAGGGTAACCTACCAGGGGCTACATGATCAAGAGATAGTAGAGCATTACAGGGTGGACAGCGACATCCTACAGCAACTTGTGGAGCTGTGCCATCCACGCCTCAGAGCCAGAACAAACAGAAGGGAACCCATCCCAGTGGATATGAAGGTATGTGTAAAACTGAGAATACTAACTACAGATACCTTTCAAAGACCAACTGGGGATATCATGAGGATTTCACAGGCATCAGCATCCAGGGTACTACACAAGTTCCTGGATGCCATGTTACCACATGCCAATGAGCACATATACTTCCCCCGAATGCAGGAGGTGTTGGCTAGCAATATGCGTCTCTTCCACCATGTGGCAGAATACCCAGAGGTACTGGGTGCAATAGACTGCATTGCACATACACATCAAGTCACCACCTGGTGAGCAGAGTAGGTGCTACATAAACCACAAGGGATACCCCTACATCAACTGCCAGGTCGTGTGCAATGCCCAGGGCATTATCATGGATGTGTGTGCTGGCAGCCCTGGAAGCTGTCACGACTCCCAAATCTGGCATGCCTCACAGCTGTATCAGTTATTTGCCAGAGGGGACATCCCAAATGGCCACCTGGTGGGGGATGCTGGCTATGCACCGGAACCATGGATGATGACTCCCATCAGAAATGCACACACACCCATGCAGGAACGCTATAATGAGGCACACGCACAAACCAGAATCAACACAGAGCATGTGTTTGGGATGCTGAAATCACAGTTCCATTGCTTGGACATATCTGGTGGAGTCTTGCAGTACTCTCCAGGCACGTGTGCCCACATCTTCATAGTATGTGCCATGCTACACAATATGGTCCTGTGGAAACAGCTGCTGCAGAGACAGAATGGTGAAGGACCTCACAGCCCACCACCATTGCCAAGGGCCCCACAGGCACAGAGGTACTCAGACCATGAACACCCTGAGCCAGCCCCAGTAGGCAGACATAGGTGTGCCCAGTATGCCCATGCCTTGGCAAAGATTGAACGTATAGCACACACACTGACAGTGTAGGAACCTAGGGACTGACACCTTTCTCCACTTGCACACACAGTAAAAATGGATGGTACACACACAAGACTACCTGTAAATTGTCATGTATAGGCAGTCTACTGTGTGCATCCAACATACGCAGCCCTCAACTATTACACACACAACTGCCATTGGCACAAGGTAAGTTAACACCTGAACAGTAAATTAAGCTATCAGCATGTGCTGATACTGTATGTATAGATTCATAGGTAGGTACATGACAAACTACCAGAGGCCATTCATAAGCACAGCCAAAATGTGTCAGCTTTTGCCACCCCATTGATTCATTAACTGTCCCTCTGTGGAGCAGAGCCAATGGTGGGATCCCTGGGGTGCATCTACAGATCCCCATCCACTCTTCAAGGTTTCTCTTGCAGAGTGTTAGTGAGGGGCTCTGTATAATGTAGTTAGGGATGTTGTTCCAAAGTATGGAGAGTGTCTGTGACAGGAAGCTGTCCCGCTAGCATCTTCCAGTTATTGTTGTGGCAAGGTTCAGCTCACTACAGTGTGTGGCTCACTGTGACATGGATTCCCAAAGGTGGAGCATATCCATTAAGCCTGAGTTCAACATGGCTGTGTTGGCCAGCAGAGATCATCTCTGGGTAAACGAGATGCCACTGAGTAAAGTAGGAGTTTATTCAGTCTGGCTGCATAGGCCATATGTTGGAGGCCAGTATTCCCCTTGGCGAGGTACATTTGTGGACCTCCCAGCTGTTGGAAGTGTCTTCTGAGGTACATCCCATATGGGTTATTATACCCTATGATGGGACTGATGAGTGATGAGTAAAGGGGCACTATAACCCCAGTATGTCTTGATGGGAATCCTTTAGTAATCAGATGGCCTACATAGAAGGATATCCTAACTACTGTAGAGATATGATTGTGAAAGGGGAGATCACTATCTACCTTAGTCCCCAGATACCCCATTACCTCATCCATATTAAAGTGGCTGCCACATATATGTTAATATGTGGGTGCTTAATATTCCACAATGGGATGACCATGCAGTTAGTGGCACTTGGCTGGAGGCCATGATGTTGACACCCTGTGACGGTCTCTGTGAAGCCCCTTGAGGGATGTCTGTGTCAGCTGGACTATCAATCATGGCTCCCAGTTCACAGTCATTGCCAAACATGGTCTGCCGTAGTCCACCTGTGTTTGCCTGTACCTCTGAGAAGTATATGCCAAACAGTAGGGATCCAAGGACTGATTCCTGTGGGACACCAGTCATGACTGATTAAGAGGTGGACCTGGTGACCGCTAGTCGTACCATGTGAGTTCTGTGTGTAAGCCCGTTGGCAACCCAACCTGTGATGTATGGGTGTATGTACAGGCTGGTGTGTTTATCAATAATACCTGAGTTGGGCATGGTGTCAAAATCCATAGTAAGGTCCAGGTAGTATGTGTGAAACACCTCCCCTGTCGTCTAATGCCTTGGTAACTGTATGTAAGACGTCAAACAGGTTCAGTAGGCATAAACTGCACTCAACCAAGCTAACCTGGGTCAGGTCACATGTTCGGAGGTTACCAATGTCTTTGTTAATGAGTGCCATGAGGATGCGATCCATACCATTGCTGACCAGGCTAGTCAGGCTAATGAGGTGGGAGTTACCATGGTTGGTTGTGATTCCACCTCGATGGAGTGGAATAACCGTTGCCACATGCCATTGTATGGGCATGTAGCTTGTGGAGAGGCTGAGGATGGAAAGCTTAATTAGGTGGGGGGTCAGGTTGTCTTGTACAGTTTGCAAGATGCAGTCTGGGACAACATCTGCCTCCACTGATGCTGTGTTCTGCTGCTAGAGAGAGCCATTTCCACCTGTGTGTCTCTGATGTGTGGGATACTGTACCTTTCAGGTAGTGTTGTTTGCTCTTTAGGGGATGAAGTATGCACTGAATGTATCTGCAAGGATGTTGGCGATATCAGTAGGGTCAACATATTTTGTGCTAAATTTCACCAGCATAGTGCAAATCTGTGTGACACCACTTAGATCCTTGACATAGCCAAAGAAGGCTTTGTGGTTATCTTTCAAATCCTTGCATATTCTCCTGCTGATGTTAGCCTTGGATTATGTCATGAGGGACCCACGATCATACTAATAGTGGTCACGGATGTCTGCCCTTTGTGGGATTTGCTGTTTGCCTGGAACACTGTCCTACTTCTGTAGTATAGCTTGTTTATTGCAGAGGTCCACCAGACAGGTGTCCTTGTCTAGGAGGAGTGACTCTTGGTTTACCAGTGATGGCACGATCCATACATTCATGTAGGTGCTTATAGACTGCGTTTGTAAATCTGTCTGTATCTTGAGCAGTATTTCCCCTTAGTGTGGGGGCTGTGAAACCCCCACCCCTGTCACTAGTAGTGTAAATTTAGCTGCAGGAAAGGTATACACTGTGGTATCCATTGGTGGGGAGATGCTTGGATGTGGAAACAGTAAAGAGTTCATGGTCAGATCTAACCAGTGACCGGTTAACCTCCGCTGTAGTGCACCTGTTGCCCATGTTGGTGATGACCACTTCTAGTATGTTTCCACCCCTCATTAGGGAGGTTACCACCTGATACAGGGAATATGAGGTGATAACTTTCAGGAAACGCTGGGCCTGGACGTGAGTACTGGAGTAAGTTCCCCAGTTAATGATATGGTAGTTGACATTGACCAATGTCAGTGTGTGCATTAGGACTGTCATGTTCTCCACTGTCACCAGGTAGGTGGAGTGGTGGTCCTGGGTCGTGGAGGGTGATCCGTAGCAGGCCACAGTTTACATTTCAGTTGTGGCTGATGTTAGCTGCACATGGATGATCTCAGAGGTATCATGCTGCCCCACTAACCTGGAGGTGTAGGTATCCCTAATGAATATGGATACACCCCCTCCATGTTCTGTGGCTGAAATGTGTGGTATGAGTTGTAGTCTGGTAGTGCTGGTGTGCTCTCAGGAGCCTTAAGACAGATCTCAGTTACTGCACTGATGTTGATGTTGTCCATTCTGAGGAGTGCTGTGAGTGCATGCATGTTGTAAACACAACCCCTTGTGTTGAGTAGCACACCTCTGATTGATTCTGCTATTGTGATGTTTATGGAGCTGGTATTCACCTTCAAGACTCTCCTAATTAAGGCACCATGGGGACGCCAATAGCCTTGGCCAGTATTCCAAAGCCTATGGCTGACAAATTGGCCGGTATGGTATTGTTGCATGCATGTTCCCCATCTGTGCATGTTTTTCATTTCTCCTGTAGGTAACCTATTGGTAAGCAATAGAAAGCCTTAAACTTAAACAAGTCTTCTAGCTTCCAAGATAGGCTTTTGGAGTGACTAAGTATCAGTGTTCTGTATGTTCTTGCTGTACTTAACTGTTTCCTGACTACATGGTGATTTCTTGTTGTATATTGTGATCTGAAGGTCTGTTTATTCAGATATTATGGCTGTGATGGCCTGCACTTTAGAGGTTCACAGATAGCCTACTACCTATCTGCCCAAGGGCAATTAGAAGCATAGCTACAGTGTGTTGGCTTTCTCTGCACCATTGATGAAGTAACTGAGCCTCTGTCAAGCATAGCCAATGAAGTAATTCCAGGGAGAGTTGCTGGAAGCTGTTGAAGACTGGGGTTGTAGAGGGTGTTAGGGGCACATAGTGATCTAAAGAGGGCATGTTAATGTGACAATTCAACACCATTCAGTTTCCCCAGTGGGTCTCGCAGCTATCAAACTGGATAGGCTTCTTCATTCCCTGGCTGTATGGTTCTGGGACACATGATCCCAGGGGTGTATATTCTGTTACCCATTCACACAACAAGGTTTCACTTGAAGTGTGTCAGTGAGGGGCTATGCTTAATGTTGTTAGGAATGTAATGTATTGTCTCACAGTACATTTGTTATATGTTGTTATTTCAAGAGCAAGTAAAGCTCAGTGGGTATGGGGGCCTCTGCCCTTGGCTTAGCCTAGCTTACACATAGAAATCATCTAAATAGGAAATAGGCAGAAGCAACGTTAATGTCAACAGTGTAATGGTTACAGTATCTGCATAGTATCTGTGTATTTGAGGTCCCAATCCCAATAAAGGCAGGGATGTTTATCATGTTCAAAAGTATACCTTAACCACAGCTTACATATATAGGTAGTAATCGTCTATATAATAAACATTCAAAACACCCATGTAAACCCGTGTGTGCTGGAGAGTACAGTCAACAGAGAATGTAATGTTATGTAAGCACATAATGAGATGTTACTTCACTGACATGTATATATACTGAGTAGTTAGCGGATGTGAACATGTTTGCGCGCACAGGTTATACGTTACAAAGTTTGTTTAACTGTGTTTAACCGCTGCTATAATGTCACACAAACACATTTAAACATGCTTACAACTGCTTAAATGAGCCTTATTCTGGAGTAAAAAACATTTGTAAAGCATTGCAGGTGGTGAACCCTGAACCATGCACACTATAGTCATGGGACTTACCACTAAGCCATCTGAGGTGTATACATGTTTCACGCTCTTGAGACTACACCTTATACCATATGCATTCCACTGTAATGATCAGAAATGGGACAGTCACTTTGTGTGCATATGTACAGTACAATGTAATGTACTGTAGTTTGTGAACCAACACATTCCAGTCGACATATGTATTACTGTTACAAATTAATATGAAATATATATATATATATATATATATATATATATATATATATATATATATATATATATATATTATACAGTTACATCAATAGCCATATATATAAACATCTATGAACACACTTTGTGACACAGAAGCACTCCAAAGGAACTGGAGTGTACACAAAACACATGCAGCTCTGGTATTATAACTATTAATATTAACCTAATTCAACATAGAGGGGATGGTTGTTGTGTATGTGAAGATTGGGGTGGGGGAAGAATGATGGGTAATGAAACCATGCATCAAGGAGGACCTGGGTCGGATGTTCAATAAGTGAACTGGAGGGGTATATATGGAGTATGGGGACAATATAAAAAATCACAAAACAAGAACCTTTCTCATTCATAATACACCCTGTCATGTTACATTGCAACACCTAATTTCACAAACATATGAATATTAACATGTATCAGACATATGTATACCTACTGACTGTCACAATTGTTTTCAGTAGTCAGGAATACCTGTAGTAAAATGTATATTCTAAACACCATAACATTTGTACATATCTCAGATGCCTTAGTGGTAAAGTAAGTGACTGTGGTGTCCACGGTCCCGGGTTCAAGACCTGCAAGGGCTGTTAAGTTATTCTGAGGGCCAGAATAAGGGCTGTTGGATGCAGGTGCATTAAAGAACTCTTAAGCAGTTGTAAGTGGGTTTCCATGGGTTTGCGCAACGGTAAATGGCGCTGAAACACAGTAAACGGAGAAGCGCTTCACAGGCTTAACGTGGCACAGGCCACGGGCAAACCTGCTTACAACCGCTTAAATGTGCATTATTCACACCTTCCCTACTAGTGAATACTCTGAGAGGTAAAATAATAACACCTTACAGGATTAGAACCCGCAACCATGTACTCCATCCTCAGAGTAACCTAACACTAAGCTACCTGGGATGTACCTATCCCAGTTGTGTATGCAGACAGGTTAAAACACAAAAGGGAGGAATGTGTTGAAATAGGATAACCTACCATGTACCCAATGAAAGGTGTAAGCTCATATATAGATGTATAGATATACATATATATATATATATATATATATATATAAAGAGAGATACATAGAGACATGTCGATATATACAGATCTACATATAGGTTCATAAGTTAGTACTAAGCTAACTGCCCTTACGAGCCATTGTAAGCCTAGCCAATTATACCTTGTGAGACTCAAACCCTGCACCTTGTGTTTGTAAGGCAAACACCTTAACCAATAGGCCACCCACCCATCCCGTCTATCTATATATCTATATATGTAGATATATAGATAGGTTAAAACATCTACACATCTATGGAGATACAGATAAACATATGCAATAATATATATATAAATCTATATACATATAAACACACACACACACACACACACACACACATATATATATATATATATATATATATATATACACACACATACGTACATGTGTGCAGACAGCATCCGAAGTGTTCATATCTGAGTATAACATGGACCATAACAATCACACATTCCACCCCCTACAAACAATATGAACGCAACATATAAAGAGTATATGCCAATACACTATTACAAATATGTTCCATGGACACAGTCACCAACACAACTGCAATGACTGCAAATATCCATGACAGAAATACACAGACAGCTTTCATTTTGCAAAACAGTATTACATTCCGATGTATTGCCAAAAGGATTCAAGGACTAACAGTACCTGCATGCTATACAGGAAGCATTTAACAGTGCCTTAATGAATCAGCCTGCAATTACCATAGTATTAGTCCACTAAGGAATAGGTGTTCACATAGGGAAAGAACACCCACACACATATAGACATTGTATAAAAGGGGTTCCTACACATCTGCATTTGCTATGTACACCCACCATCTACCCCACAACCAAAATAGTTACATCAATACATACTGTTATACCATAACCAATTATTCAACTACTGTACAACATCTGCTGAAACCTTAACAGACCTGGACACAGACACACTAACATGGCCCTATGTGAAATAGTTGTGGTTATACAATTGAACAGCTGCTGATATAACAAGGTTTGTATGAACTATTCTTGTTTCAGTGGGTTGAAAGGTTCGTACACCAGGAAGTGTTACCGAGTACTGATTATCAGCACAGTAAGATACACAGTAACACCAAACTAAATATGTCTGGTAAGCACACTGTAAACCCCCTAACATTATATTCATAGCTATGCAGCCTTGAGCTGGTCAAACAACCTAGTCAGACTGAAACATATGCAGAAGTATTAGGTACAGACAAACCCTGCACAAGTAGCAATGTACAGAAATATAACAGTAGTACTCACATTTAGACCTAATCCTCTAGGCATTACACACAATATATTGCTGTTCGTCTCCATACAGCTGTTGCAATAAATTCCAAACAACACTTCCAGACTGTCTTCCTCACAAGTAATTTAAAGGAACAACACCCAAGTGGAGTACTCAATTATAATCCACTGTTACCATGGTATTGGCTAAGGCAGTAGCAGTGCAGCTGATGTGCATGTAATTAGTTACTTGGGAACACCAATTGGTTATTGGGATAGCACATGTTACTGATCTGTAACTATAAAAGGTTGGCTTGTCACACATTCAAACCATCTGTATCTACCTGTAGGACACTACAAAACACTGAAAGACAAACTGAAAATGAGTATTATACTAGTCAATGACACCTCCCGTTACTAAGAAGGTATATATAACATGTTGTATGTCTGTGTATTCAGTATCTGTTCTGTAAGAATTACAGCGTAATCAATGCATATAGTGGAAATAGCTATCTTGTAGCGATGTATTGTTGAGCAGTAGTAATGCTTGTAGTATTCTATATGTGTACTGCTGTAGGTCACAAGGCAAACTCTGCATACGCCACAAGGGATGACATGGGTTTTGAACTCACAAATTCGCTTCCAGCCACTGTCAGTGTCAGGATTGGTCCAACAAGTATGTGCTATAACAGAGGATAGTATATGTTGATATATTATAACAGTCGACATATGTATGGGTGTATAAGTAAGATGAACATGTCAAAGGTGGGCTTACTGTGCAAATATGGTATGCATTGTAGGATATTGTGCCAATAACTGTGTAATGTACAGTATTTTAGGCAGGTCTGTATTCCATTCTACATAGCAGTTCTGTTATGTTATGCAAACAGTATTATGTCTATTGGCAATTACAATGCTCAATAACAGGATACATATCATTTGTAGTCATCTGACAGTTTAGCAGCATGATAGCAAAGATAATTGGAAGAGCTAGGTAACTATCCATGCACATAACACATGTTATATCCACCTCTCTAGTATAATTTCCAAGCAATAACAGCTGTGCATGTGTATATGTTATGCAAATGTGTAGTGACCCTTGTTACAGGGCTGGACGTCTCTAGTATTGTTTGCAAGCAATAACAGCTGTGCATGTGTACATGTTATGCAAATGTGTAGTGACCCTTGTTACAGGGCAGGACCTCTCTAGTATCGTTTGCAAGCAATAACAGCTGTGCATGTATACATGTTATGCAAAGGTGTAGTGACCCTTGTTACAGGGCTGGACCTCTCTAGTACCATTTGCAAGCAATAACAGCTGTGAATGTGTACATGTTATGCAAATGTGTAGTGACCCTTGTCACAGGGCTGGGCCTCTAGTATCATTTGTAAGCAATAACAGCTGTGCATGTGTACATGTTATGCAAATGTGTAGTGACCCTTGTTAAAGGTCTGGTCCTCTCTAGTATCTTTTGCAAGCAATAACAGCTGTGCATGTGTACACGTTATGTAAATGTGCAGTGACCCTTGTTATAGGGCTGGGCCAAATGGCTACATGCACACCTACATAGAGTGGATATTGAGAGTAGAGACACACTGGTTGAACTACCAGGTTTGTGTAGTCTAACCTCTCATTGCCAATCTAACAGCCGCTTGTACATACTGTATGTAAGGTAGTGCACAGTACTGGTAATGAAACAGGTTGCATATCATCTTTAACTCCAGTGTAACATCTGCAGCAGCAGTGTAAGATGTAGGAGACTGCTGCCATGTGTAATAGCTGCTTCATAGGTAATGGCTTACACTATCTGATTATATCCTGATCATGTTGATAGTGGCATCAGAGTCTGTTGATACATGACTCAGTTTGAGAGTGGGTGTCTGTGCCCAACAGAGCTCATGGTCCTGGTGCATATGTGAGTATATACCCAGAGAAGGAAACAAACCTGTAGACACTTGCATCATCTGTAATCACCTAACAGGATGTGATGTGCTCCTCAGAGGAGGATTGCTGCTAAAGGTAGCTACAATGTTTCCGTAATAGCCAGTGTCGCCACGTCCATAACACAAATATTTACATGTGAGCATCACTGTTCAAAACATCTTCATAAGCAATAAGTAAACTAAATACAGTACTTGGTACTTGTAGTACTGAATGCTCATACAGGCATGTCCACCAGTCAGCTACTGGTGTTTACTAATGTCAGCTTTGTGTATGTGGCCATCCTGGGGGAATGTAATCTCTATGCCATGTACACAGCCAAACCCACCTAACACCATGCCCCACACGCTGTTTGGGATGCAGCTACAGGGGTAAGCTAGAAGGCAGCCCAGTCTACAGCCATGACTGGACTGGACAGTCATGAGGTGTAGTTTAACACATGCATCTCATCATCACAACCAACACATACACTTACCAGAACACAGTAAGGACACCCACACACACTACCAGAAATCACTCACATTCACAGACGCTTTTAAGTATCTGGCCCAATAAGTGACCTCCCAAGCTGGAAGAGACAGCCAATGAAATACATAAACTGTATGACATAGTTTGCATAACTGTGCTGGAAACATGCCCAACAGTACTCATTTGTGAATGCAAACTCTAACACTATGTTATACACCAACCTATACGAGGGCAATACATACCGTCAGCTACCTGTCTGCCATGATTAGCCACATACCCATACACACAGACCACCTTATGAACTATACACATGGCTCTGGTATATTCCATGTTGTTGTGCAGGACCTGTGATGCAGTAGCCTGGACTGCATAGAAACACATGTAGGAACTGTTAGGTCTTGTAGCCATCGCAGGTATGTCTCACTGCCTGGGTAGCATTCTGCCATTGGCCAGAATCATACTGCAGTACAGGGACAAAAGGATTGTATTCCACAATTGTCTAGTGTAGTGCTGCAAGTCAAAGGGTATCCAGTATCTGTCTGCCTGGGATAACATGGTTGACAGATCATGATGCTTGCCAGACAAGGCCTGCACCTGTCACCCTGGGAATCTGGATACTGCCTAGGGCTCATGCTTCCCCTATAGTGCCCTCATCATGCACAGTTCAAGTGATGGTCCACTGCTGTTAAAGGGACAGCCAAGCAATAAATTGTGGGTCTCGCTTCACAATGATACATGTCAGAAACACTATATGTACACACATATGTCAATGCCTAACATGGAGAACATATCCGTGTAATGGCTGAGACATGTTTAAATGCTCCAGAGAGAACACCTGCATGACCATGTTATAACACATACCTCACCTCTTGCCCATTATCCTTTAGTGGAACACATCGGGCGCAGGTGTGTCCATATTCCTGAAGAATATGTACACCTCACGCTTGTTGCACTTGCATAACTTCAGATGCATTATGCTGAGCAACTACCTTTCTGCCAAAGTGGAATTCAAATTGCACCTTGCGACAGATCACCCACCATGCCGTGGATTTCCCAACTGTCATAATGTGCTGTAATGGGGAAGATTAGGTCTGAGACAGAAAACCATAATAATGGCTAGACCCAACTATTCCATTATGAATTGGGAAGACTCCTCATGTACCAACACATGCACTCAATGCATGTTGGATTCCATCAACCCCGGTGACCTGGATCACAGTAGTCACACAAACAGGGCTAACAGTATGCTACACATAGTCAGTCTCCAATGCCAATGTTATGTTTCCTAAGAGCAAAGTGGTGACTGTCATGGCACCTATGCAGATGGAGAATGCATGTGAAAATGCTGAATCCTACACAAATGAATCTTAAGCAGTCACACACGGAAGTGATTGTGCCATTGAAACAGAACCAAGATTCAACCAAACACAACCAAGAAGGCAAACCGGTGGTACCATGCTGTAAACTGTACCACAGAAGGTAGTAACTGTTGCAAGAGTGAACACACATGAGTGTAGGTGATCCCTGGTCAGCATCAGTAAGATGCATATACATCCAGATAAAACCACACAAAGCTACTGTGAAACTAATCAGCCACATACTATGAGGCCAAGCACAGAGCATTTTATAGCTCTGTCATTAATCGTAATGGCAACGACAACACCTGCCGTGCTGCACAGCACTATGGCATGGGAAGTACTGCACCTACAGAAATAGCACCTGTTCATCCAGATAGGGTCTTGGAGAACCTAAACCCACTCCTACCTTCCCCACCCAACAGGTACACTTAGTAATATATCCATGTACAATACAGGGCCCCTGTAATAACAATTATGCAAGTACAAGGTACACTCTCTAAACCCATACATACAGCTTTCATGGGACCTGTCAGCATCCCAGGGTGTATCCTACACAAATGTAAGGACAATCAGCTATCCACATACATACCATGTTCAATCATAGCTCCATGTCAGGCTGTGAACACACCAAATGGTGCACAGCAACAGTTATTACACCCCAGAAAGGGGAGACACCATTGATAATGGGAACTGGTGCACAACTACCTGCCGAAGTCTGGTCTGTAAGGCCATGAACCATGATCAGCGATTTGATGTACTCAGTACAGATGCAGATGACAGTAGGTTAATTCACACTGCA
This sequence comes from Protopterus annectens, assembly GCF_019279795.1. Taxonomy (NCBI): domain Eukaryota; kingdom Metazoa; phylum Chordata; order Ceratodontiformes; family Protopteridae; genus Protopterus; species Protopterus annectens. The sequence goes on along the minus strand of NC_056730.1, from coordinate 841,080,135 downwards.
TATCATGACCTTGCCAGGTCAGAGGGACACCATCACCCATACTGTGTTCCAGCTACACTCAGTAAACTAGGTGTATATTCATATGTCACAGGAGTGGTTGGGAACTGGATTGCTGAGTGTGCTTGTGGTGTGTGTGTTACTGAATAGCAAATTTTTTCCTGGGAAAAAATTAGCTGTTTTGAGGTTTCGATATTTTAGGGTTCAGGTTTTGCAGTTCAATGTTATGGCATTCGATAGTGTGCCATTTCGATGATCTGATATAGACCCATTTTTTCCTCCTAGAGAAAGAAATTAATTCTCAATCACTCTGCCAAGTTAATCATGAGTTGCAGCCGCCTCCTGGGAAGATACCATGGATACCAAGATACCGTGGATAAACAGCATTAGCTGTCTCCCTCCAGGACTGTTACATTAGCTTGCAGTATCTACAGTGAGACTGCTGTCCAGCCTATGACTGCTGCAAGAGGGTAGCAGTAGTGGGATGGTGTCATCCAAACTGGAAAAGCTTATTGTAATGTAGAAATCTTCTGAGTTAAGGCCTCTGCTTTGGATTCAATTTTCCCTGAATCACAGGAATGTTGTAGAATCATTTATTTTCAGTTAAGCAGCAATGCATTTATTGCAATATTGAATGCAACATGCAGAAAAAAACATGCTGTGTACTTCAGATAGTAACCACAATGGAATCATGTTTATTGTTAGGGCATTATGAAATAATCAGAAGGTTGATCAGATGGTCATCAGCCTTATTACTCAATAACATTCTTTTTCCAAAATTTCTCTTAGTACTCTTGTTTAATTTCTCTCTCTTGACGTTGTCCCAAAGCTTAACAACATTTCTTTGCATCACCCTTTGCAGCAAGTTAATAACATGACAAACAAATTCTGGGAGTACAGCTGCTGATAATGCAGTTAAAACTAGTCTTGAATTTAAACATCCTTGTCTTTATTCTTACAAATTCTTTTCACATGCATACATCATTTCGTTATCAACTTTTAGTGTCCCTACCTTTCATTTGCAGCTTTCCTGAGCTCTGATATGCAGGCGCTTATCCTATTTTATCTTCAGTGAATTACTATGGAAATCATTATTCTTTGTTGGCAGTTCAGTAAATGTGTTTAACTTAAAACAATGTAAATGATGTTTCAGTCAAAGTTAATAAAGCAAGTTGTGCAACAGTATTACCTTTATACTTAGATTACTTAGATACCAGTGAATGTAGATCATGCCTGCTCAACTTGGTCAACTTCTTTTGAGTCAGTCACCAGAGCTGTGGATGAAGGCAAGGTGGTTCATACAGCCTACCTTGATTTGGCCAAAGCCTTTGATACCATTCCCCACTCAGGAACCATAGAAAAACTCACTAAGCTAGGCATCAACCCCTATATCACTGGGTGGGTTACAAACTGGCTCACAGATAGAACCCACAGTGTGAAAGTAGCTGACTCCAAGTCAGACCATCTACCAGTCATGAGTGAAGTCCCACAGGGTTCGGTCCTGGGTCCTCTCCTGTTTGGTATCTACTTCTCTGAAGTCCAGGCCAACACAAAGGGACTCCTGGCTGACAAAGTTTGCAGACTATTGCAAGTTGCTAGATATTATTAACTCCCCAAGAGATATTGGCATCCTACAGAAAGGTCTCAATGAGACCAACGACTGGTGTCAGAACCATGGCCTTAAGCTCAATGCCAAAAATGTGTCGTCATCCCCCTTGGGAAAAATCCAGTGGCCTTGAATTACCACATCGATGGTAGTCCACTGAACACAGAAGGCATTATAAGAGATCTAGGAACACAGGTTGACAGCAACCTCTCTTTGACCACCACATTGCCACTGTGGTCAGAAAGTCCTTTCTATGTGGCACATCTTATTAGTAAGGGTTTTGCATCCAGGAAGAAAGAGATCATTGTCTCCCTCTACTCTTCCCTCATTAGGCCTCTACTCTTCCCTCATTAGGCCAATCATCGAGTACAATGCCCCATTTGGCATGTACCTCACTAGACACGTGCAACCACTGGGAAGCTGCAAAAGTACCTCACAAAGAGGATCCTAGGCCTTAAACATTTGTCTTATATGGACATACTAAAAAAACTCCAACTATTCTCTGTCTCATATCACCTACTTAGAGGCGATCTCTACTTGACTTACAACGCCATGTCTGACCCAGCTCTGTTAGAAATGCTACATCTAAAGAAGTCTCAATCCCTCCACACCACATACCCAGAGACCTCAACCTCATTACCACAATCAACAGAACATGCTGGAGGGACAGGTTCACAACCCAGAGACTGCCCATGCTCTGAATAGACTTCCATACATATCAAGCAGAGCACCTCACTGGCCCTCTTCAAGAGAAATCTTGATGAATGGATGGGAAATAGAAAATTCACCACAGGGATCACTCCAGTGGATCTACTTGACAGAGGCATTAGGAACTAAGGTCGGGTAGCATGATCCCATCGTAATCCTATGGGCTAGGCTTGTAAAGGCTCCAGGTCCATTAGCCTAGTACACACCTATGAACTTATGAATCTATGAACTTGTATGCACATTTTTTTCTGACCAACAATATTTCATATTTACAGATATTTTGAAGTGTAGTCTTTCAAATGTGTTTTTCACATTGATAAAGCACACAAAATGTGAAAACCTGAGTTTAATCTTATTGGGTTACATCAAAATGGCAATAGTCAATTAAGTTTAATTGACACCAAATGAAACTGATCAACTGACAATACAACACGACAGATCATAAAACAGTAAGGTAAGGAAGTTTTCATTAACCATATGGCTGCAAACTATGATAGGGGTAATTTGGGTTGCACCCAGGACCCACGAATTCAATGGGGCTGGCAATCAGTATACTGCCCTGACACTCTAGTTAAAGTGAAATACTGATTTTGTCCATAAATTCTTAACCCTCCTTTCACAAGCACCAGTTTCTATGAACTGCAGACTTTTTCTTTTTTTTTTTTTTATTTGTATGCAGCATAGCATCATCTACCAGAGTATTGGATGTCTCATTGTGCTGGCTCCTGGCTAATGCAACTGGTGCAAACAGCCAGGACCCAGACAGTATGTCAATGAAAGAGCAACAGCCTGCTGGGATTGGAAAATGAAAAGCAAGCAGTCAGTTATTGTAACGAAAATGGCAGGCAGCCAGTGAAGAAATATTTATTGTGTACTAGGGCCTTAATAAAATGAATATACACCCCGGGATTCATGAAGCTTGTGCCAGGTGCAGGCGTAGCGTCAGCATTCTAACACCAAATATGTCCGCCGAGCGATCCAGGTACGAGCTGTTTCCACATGCACTACCTGTGTATGCTACCACACAACTCCGGGGCCCTGTATGCAAATTACCACATGTGCAGCAGTATAGCATGCAAATGAAGGTATGTAGCGATCCAGGAAGTGGTGCAGGTGTAGTGTAAGTTATTCAGAAATGTAAACCGTAGAAAACGGTTTATATTTTTGCAAACATAAAATCGGAGCCATGACAGCCGACCAAACACGTGTATTATATTGTTACTATATGCCAATGGCTAAATATATAGCCATTGGCATTAAAAAAATGTACAAAATATAAAATTAACATTTAATATATATAGTCGCACTATCGCAACGCGTGGAAGTGCAGGACAGCGCGAAGGGATTGCAAGGAAAATATAAAATATAGACTAAAACTGCAGTGAAACACATATCACGATTTCCCCATAATAGTGGCAGGCATGCTACACCATCCTATGGCAAGGGTGGATGCATGCCTGATAATGGGTGGATCTAGGTTTAAAAGTGAATTAAAGGGCAACAGATTAATCAAGGCAGGCAAGCATATCTCCACAGTAAAGGCCCCACACTTGCAGTACTCATTGCAAAACCCATAATTAAGACATGCTGCAGCTGGAATAGCTCAAACACACCCACTGACATCAGCAGCATCCATAGCACAATAGTATAAAGAGTGAAAGCATCTCACACACATTTGTGTATTCCCATACACTCTGCACCAGTGGTGTATACAGACGGGGAACTTTTAGTATGTACATGTTAGGGGCTGCCATAGCTTTGATCCACCAGCATGTGTTGGAGACTAAAGGTAGTGTGGAGGATGAGGTCCACAACCAGCCCAGAAACCAGAGGAGGAGAACAGTGTTCAGACCCAGGGTAACCTACCAGGGGCTACATGATCAAGAGATAGTAGAGCATTACAGGGTGGACAGCGACATCCTACAGCAACTTGTGGAGCTGTGCCATCCGCCTCAGAGCCAGAACAACAAACAGAAGAACCCATCCCAGTGGATATGAAGGTATGTGTAAAACTGAGAATACTAACTACAGATACCTTCAAAGACCAACTGGGGATATCATGAGGATCACAGGCATCAGCATCCAGGGTACTACACAAGTTCCTGGATGCCATGTTACCACATGCCAATGAGCACATATACTTCCCCCGAATGCAGGAGGTGTTGGCTAGCAATATGCGTCTCTTCCACCATGTGGCAGAATACCCAGAGGTACTGGGTGCAATAGACTGCATTGCACATACACATCAAGTCACCACCTGGTGAGCAGAGTAGGTGCTACATAAACCACAAGGATACCCCTACATCAACTGCCAGGTCGTGTGCAATGCCCAGGGCATTATCATGGATGTGTGCTGGCAGCCCTGGAAGCTGTCACGACTCCCAAATCTGGCATGCCTCACAGCTGTATCAGTTATTTGCCAGAGGGGACATCCCAAATGGCCACCTGGTGGGGGATGCTGGCTATGCACCGGAACCATGGATGATGACTCCCATCAGAAATGCACACACACCCATGCAGGAACGCTATAATGAGGCACACGACAAACCAGAATCAACACAGAGCATGTGTTTGGGATGCTGAAATCACAGTTCCATTGCTTGGACATATCTGGTGGAGTCTTGCAGTACTCTCCAGGCACGTGTGCCCACATCTTCATAGTATGTGCCATGCTACACAATATGGTCCTGTGGAAACAGCTGCTGCAGAGACAGAATGGTGAAGGACCTCACAGCCCACCACCATTGCTAAGGGCCCCACAGGCACAGAGGTACTCAGACCATGAACACCTGAGCCAGCCCCAGTAGGCAGACATGGGGTGTGCCCAGTATGCCCATGCCTTGGCAAAGATTGAACGATAGCACACACACTGACAGTGTAGGAACCTAGGGACTGACACCTTTCTCCACTTGCACACACAGTAAAAATGGATGGTACACACACAAGACTACCTGTAAATTGTCATGTATAGGCAGTCTACTGTGTGCATCCAACATAATGCAGCCCTCAACTATTGCACATACAACTGCCATTGACACAAGGTAAGTTAACACCTGAACAGTAAATTAAGCTATCAGCATGTGCTGATACTGTATGTATAGATTCATAGGTAGGTACATGACAAACTACCAGAGGCCATTCATAAGCACAGCCAAAATGTGTCAGCTTTTGCCACCCCATTGATTCATTAACTGTCCCTCTGTGGAGCAGAGCCAATGGTGGGATCCCCAGGTGCATCTACAGATCCCCATCCACTCTTCAAGGTTTCTCTTGCAGAGTGTTAGTGAGGGCTCTGTATAATGTAGTTAGGATGTTGTTCCAAAGTATGGAGAGTGTCTGTGACAGGAAGCTGTCCCGCTAGCATCTTCCAGTTATTGTTGTGGCAAGGTTCAGCTCACTACAGTGTGTGGCTCACTGTGACATGGATTCCCAAAGGTGGAGCATATCCATTAAGCCTGAGTTCAACATGGCTGTGTTGGCCAGCAGAGATCATCTCTGGGTAAGCGAGATGCCACTGAGTAAAGTAGGAGTTTATTCAGTCTGGCTGCATAGGCCATATGTTGGAGGCCAGTATTCCCCTTGGCGAGGTACATTTGTGGACCTCCCAGCTGTTGGAAGTGTCTTCTGAGGTACATCCCATATGGGTTATTATACCCTATGATGGGACTGATGAGTGATGAGTAAGGGCACTATAACCCCAGTATGTCTTGATGGGAATCCTTTAGTAATCAGATGGCCTACATAGAAGGATATCCTAACTACTGTAGAGATATGATTGTGAAAGGGGAGATCACTATCTACCTTAGTCCCCAGATACCCCATTACCTCATCCATATTAAAGTGGCTGCCACATATATGTTAATATGTGGGTGCTTAATATTCCACAATGGGATGACCATGCAGTTAGTGGCACTTGGCTGAGGCCATGATGTTGACACCCTGTGACGGTCTCTGTGAAGCCCCTTGAGGGATGTCTGTGTCAGCTGGACTATCAATCATGGCTCCCAGTTCACAGTCATTGCCAAACATGGTCTGTCAGTAGTCCACCTGTGTTTGCCTGTACCTCTGAGAAGTATATGCCAAACAGTAGGGATCCAAGGACTGATTCCTGTGGGACACCAGTCATGACTGATTAAGAGGTGGACCTGGTGACCGCTAGTCGTACCATGTGAGTTCTGTGTGTAAGCCGTTGGCAACCCAACCTGTGATGTATGGGTGTATGTACAGGCTGGTGTGTTTATCAATAATACCTGAGTTGGGCATGGTGTCAAAATCCATAGTAAGGTCCAGGTAGTATGTGTGAAACACCTCCCGTCGTCTAATGCCTTGGTAACTGTATGTAAGACGTCAAACAGGTTCAGTAGGCATAAACTGCACTCAACCAAGCTAACCTGGGTCAGGTCACATGTTGGAGGTTACCAATGTCTTTGTTAATGAGTGCCATGAGGATGCGATCCATACCATTGCTGACCAGGCTAGTCAGGCTAATGAGGTGGGAGTTACCATGGTTGGTTGTGATTCCACCTCGATGGAGTGGAATAACCGTTGCCACATGCCATTGTATGGGCATGTAGCTTGTGGAGAGGCTGAGGATGGAAAGCTTAATTAGGTGGGGGGTCAGGTTGTCTTGTACAGTTTGCAAGATGCAGTCTGGGACAACATCTGCCTCCACTGATGCTGTGTTCTGCTGCTAGAGAGAGCCATTTCCACCTGTGTGTCTCTGATGTGTGGGATACTGTACCTTTCAGGTAGTGTTGTTTGCTCTTTAGGGGATGAAGTATGCACTGAATGTATCTGCAAGGATGTTGGCGATATCAGTAGGGTCAACATATTTTGTGCTAAATTTCACCAGCATAGTGCAAATCTGTGTGACACCACTTAGATCCTTGACATAGCCAAAGAAGGCTTTGTGGTTATCTTTCAAATCCTTGCATATTCTCCTGCTGATGTTAGCCTTGGATTATGTCATGAGGGACCTACGTATCATACTAATAGTGGTCACGGATGTCTGCCCTTTGTGGGATTTGCTGTTTGCCTGGAACACTGTCCTACTTCTGTAGTATAGCTTGTTTATTGCAGAGGTCCACCAGACAGGTGTCCTTGTCTAGGAGGAGTGACTCTTGGTTTACCAGTGATGGCACGATCCATACATTCATGTAGGTGCTTATAGACTGCGTTTGTAAATCTGTCTGTATCTTGAGCAGTATTTCCCCTTAGTGTGGGGGCTGTGAAACCCCCACCCCTGTCACTAGTAGTGTAAATTTAGCTGTAGGAAAGGTATACACTGTGGTATCCATTGGTGGGGGAGATGCTTGGATGTGGAAACAGTAAAGAGTTCATGGTCAGATCTAACCAGTGACCGGTTAACCTCCGCTGTAGTGCACCTGTTGCCCATGTTGGTGATGACCACTTCTAGTATGTTTCCACCCCTCATTAGGGAGGTTACCACCTGATACAGGGAATATGAGGTGATAACTTTCAGGAAACGCTGGGCCTGGACGTGAGTACTGGAGTAAGTTCCCCAGTTAATGATATGGTAGTTGACATTGACCAATGTCAGTGTGTGCATTAGGACTGTCATGTTCTCCACTGTCACCAGGTAGGTGGAGTGGTGGTCCTGGGTCGTGGAGGGTGATCCGTAGCAGGCCACAGTTTACATTTCAGTTGTGGCTGATGTTAGCTGCACATGGATGATCTCAGAGGTATCATGCTGCCTACTAACCTGGAGGTGTAGGTATCCCTAATGAATATGGATACACCCCCTCCATGTTCTGTGGCTGAAATGTGTGGTATGAGTTGTAGTCTGGTAGTGCTGGTGTGCTCTCAGGAGCCTTAAGACAGATCTCAGTTACTGCACTGATGTTGATGTTGTCCATTCTGAGGAGTGCTGTGAGTGCATGCATGTTGTAAACACAACCCCTTGTGTTGAGTAGCACACCTCTGATTGATTCTGCTATTGTGATGTTTATGGAGCTGGTATTCACCTTCAAGACTCTCCTAATTAAGGCACCATGGGGACGCCAATAGCCTTGGCCAGTATTCCAAAGCCTATGGCTGACAAATTGGCCGGTATGGTATTGTTGCATGCATGTTCCCCATCTGTGCATGTTTTCATTTCTCCTGTAGGTAACCTATTGGTAAGCAATAGAAAGCCTTAAACTTAAACAAGTCTTCTAGCTTCCAAGATAGGCTTTTGGAGTGACTAAGTATCAGTGTTCTGTATGTTCTTGCTGTACTTAACTGTTTCCTGACTACATGGTGATTTCTTGTTGTATATTGTGATCTGAAGGTCTGTTTATTCAGATATTATGGCTGTGATGGCCTGCACTTTAGAGGTTCACAGATAGCCTACTACCTATCTGCCCAAGGGCAATTAGAAGCATAGCTACAGTGTGTTGGCTTTCTCTGCACCATTGATGAAGTAACTGAGCCTCTGTCAAGCATAGCCAATGAAGTAATTCCAGGGAGAGTTGCTGGAAGCTGTTGAAGACTGGGGTTGTAGAGGGTGTTAGGGGCACATAGTGATCTAAAGAGGGCATGTTAATGTGACAATTCAACACCATTCAGTTTCCCCAGTGGGTCTCGCAGCTATCAAACTGGATAGGCTTCTTCATTCCCTGGCTGTATGGTTCTGGGACACATGATCCCAGGGGTGTATATTCTGTTACCCATTCACACAACAAGGTTTCACTTGAAGTGTGTCAGTGAGGGGCTATGCTTAATGTTGTTAGGAATGTAATGTATTGTCTCACAGTACATTTGTTATATGTTGTTATTTCAAGAGCAAGTAAAGCTCAGTGGGTATGGGGGCCTCTGCCCTTGGCTTAGCCTAGCTTACACATAGAAATCATCTAAATAGGAAATAGGCAGAAGCAACGTTAATGTCAACAGTGTAATGGTTACAGTATCTGCATAGTATCTGTGTATTTGAGGTCCCAATCCCAATAAAGGCAGGGATGTTTATCATGTTCAAAAGTATACCTTAACCACAGCTTACATATATAGGTAGTAATCGTCTATATAATAAACATTCAAAACACCCATGTAAACCCGTGTGTGCTGGAGAGTACAGTCAACAGAGAATGTAATGTTATGTAAGCACATAATGAGATGTTACTTCACTGACATGTATATATACTGAGTAGTTAGCGGATGTGGCCATGTTTGCGCGCACAGGTTATACGTTACAAAGTTTGTTTAACTGTGTTTAACCGCTGCTATAATGTCACACAAACACATTTAAACATGCTTACAACTGCTTAAATGAGCCTTATTCTGGAGTAAAAAACATTTGTAAAGCATTGCAGGTGGTGAACCCTGAACCATGCACACTATAGTCATGGGACTTACCACTAAGCCATCTGAGGTGTATACATGTTTCACGCTCTTGAGACTACACCTTATACCATATGCATTCCACTGTAATGATCAGAAATGGGACAGTCACTTTGTGTGCATATGTACAGTACAATGTAATGTACTGTAGTTTGTGAACCAACACATTCCAGTCGACATATGTATTACTGTTACAAATTAATATGAAATATATATATATATATATATATATATATATATATATATATATATATATATATATATATATATTATACAGTTACATCAATAGCCATATATATAAACATCTATGAACACACTTTGTGACACAGAAGCACTCCAAAGGAACTGGAGTGTACACAAAACACATGCAGCTCTGGTATTATAACTATTAATATTAACCTAATTCAACATAGAGGGGATGGTTGTTGTGTATGTGAAGATTGGGGTGGGGGAAGAATGATGGGTAATGAAACCATGCATCAAGGAGGACCTGGGTCGGATGTTCAATAAGTGAACTGGAGGGGTATATATGGAGTATGGGGACAATATAAAAAATCACAAAACAAGAACCTTTCTCATTCATAATACACCCTGTCATGTTACATTGCAACACCTAATTTCACAAACATATGAATATTAACATGTATCAGACATATGTATACCTACTGACTGTCACAATTGTTTTCAGTAGTCAGGAATACCTGTAGTAAAATGTATATTCTAAACACCATAACATTTGTACATATCTCAGATGCCTTAGTGGTAAAGTAAGTGACTGTGGTGTCCACGGTCCCGGGTTCAAGACCTGCAAGGGCTGTTAAGTTATTCTGAGGGCCAGAATAAGGGCTGTTGGATGCAGGTGCATTAAAGAACTCTTAAGCAGTTGTAAGTGGGTTTCCATGGGTTTGCGCAACGGTAAATGGCGCTGAAACACAGTAAACGGAGAAGCGCTTCACAGGCTTAACGTGGCACAGGCCACGGGCAAACCTGCTTACAACCGCTTAAATGTGCATTATTCACACCTTCCCTACTAGTGAATACTCTGAGAGGTAAAATAATAACACCTTACAGGATTAGAACCCGCAACCATGTACTCCATCCTCAGAGTAACCTAACACTAAGCTACCTGGGATGTACCTATCCCAGTTGTGTATGCAGACAGGTTAAAACACAAAAGGGAGGAATGTGTTGAAATAGGATAACCTACCATGTACCCAATGAAAGGTGTAAGCTCATATATAGATGTATAGATATACATATATATATATATATATATATATATATATATAAAGAGAGATACATAGAGACATGTCGATATATACAGATCTACATATAGGTTCATAAGTTAGTACTAAGCTAACTGCCCTTACGAGCCATTGTAAGCCTAGCCAATTATACCTTGTGAGACTCAAACCCTGCACCTTGTGTTTGTAAGGCAAACACCTTAACCAATAGGCCACCCACCCATCCCGTCTATCTATATATCTATATATGTAGATATATAGATAGGTTAAAACATCTACACATCTATGGAGATACAGATAAACATATGCAATAATATATATATAAATCTATATACATATAAACACACACACACACACACACACACACATATATATATATATATATATATATATATATATATATACACATACATACATGTGTGCAGACAGCATCCAAGTGTTCATATCTGAGTATAACATGGACCATAACAATCACACATTCCACCCCCTACAAACAATATGAACGCAACATATAAAGAGCATATGCCAATACACTATTACAAATATGTTCCATGGACACAGTCACCAACACAACTGCAATGACTGCAAATATCCATGACAGAAATACACAGACAGCTTTCATTTTGCAAAACAGTATTACATTCCGATGTATTGCCAAAGGATTCAAGGACTAACAGTACCTGCATGCTATACAGGAAGCATTTAACAGTGCCTTAATGAATCAGCCTGCAATTACCATAGTATTAGTCCACTAAGGAATAGGTGTTCACATAGGAAAGAACACCCACACACATATAGACATTGTATAAAAGGGGTTCCTACACATCTGCATTTGCTATGTACACCCACCATCTACCCCACAACCAAAATAGTTACATCAATACATACTGTTATACCATAACCAATTATTCAACTACTGTACAACATCTGCTGAAACCTTAACAGACCTGGACACAGACACACTAACATGGCCCTATGTGAAATAGTTGTGGTTATACAATTGAACAGCTGCTGATATAACAAGGTTTGTATGAACTATTCTTGTTTCAGTGGGTTGAAAGGTTCGTACACCAGGAAGTGTTACCGAGTACTGATTATCAGCACAGTAAGATACACAGTAACACCAAACTAAATATGTCTGGTAAGCACACTGTAAACCCCCTAACATTATATTCATAGCTATGCAGCCTTGAGCTGGTCAAACAACCTAGTCAGACTGAAACATATGCAGAAGTATTAGGTACAGACAAACCCTGCACAAGTAGCAATGTACAGAAATATAACAGTAGTACTCACATTTAGACCTAATCCTCTAGGCATTACACACAATATATTGCTGTTCGTCTCCATACAGCTGTTGCAATAAATTCCAAACAACACTTCCAGACTGTCTTCCTCACAAGTAATTTAAAGGAACAACACCCAAGTGGAGTACTCAATTATAATCCACTGTTACCATGGTATTGGCTAAGGCAGTAGCAGTGCAGCTGATGTGCATGTAATTAGTTACTTGGGAACACCAATTGGTTATTGGGATAGCACATGTTACTGATCTGTAACTATAAAAGGTTGGCTTGTCACACATTCAAACCATCTGTATCTACCTGTAGGACACTACAAAACACTGAAAGACAAACTGAAAATGAGTATTATACTAGTCAATGACACCTCCCGTTACTAAGAAGGTATATATAACATGTTGTATGTCTGTGTATTCAGTATCTGTTCTGTAAGAATTACAGCGTAATCAATGCATATAGTGGAAATAGCTATCTTGTAGCGATGTATTGTTGAGCAGTAGTAATGCTTGTAGTATTCTATATGTGTACTGCTGTAGGTCACAAGGCAAACTCTGCATACGCCACAAGGGATGACATGGGTTTTGAACTCACAAATTCCTTCCAGCCACTGTCAGTGTCAGGATTGGTCCAACAAGTATGTGCTATAACAGAGGATAGTATATGTTGATATATTATAACAGTCGACATATGTATGGGTGTATAAGTAAGATGAACATGTCAAAGGTGGGCTTACTGTGCAAATATGGTATGCATTGTAGGATATTGTGCCAATAACTGTGTAATGTACAGTATTTTAGGCAGGTCTGTATTCCATTCTACATAGCAGTTCTGTTATGTTATGCAAACAGTATTATGTCTATTGGCAATTACAATGCTCAATAACAGGATACATATCATTTGTAGTCATCTGACAGTTTAGCAGCATGATAGCAAAGATAATTGGAAGAGCTAGGTAACTATCCATGCACATAACACATGTTATATCCACCTCTCTAGTATAATTTCCAAGCAATAACAGCTGTGCATGTGTATATGTTATGCAAATGTGTAGTGACCCTTGTTACAGGGCTGGACGTCTCTAGTATTGTTTGCAAGCAATAACAGCTGTGCATGTGTACATGTTATGCAAATGTGTAGTGACCCTTGTTACAGGGCAGGACCTCTCTAGTATCGTTTGCAAGCAATAACAGCTGTGCATGTATACATGTTATGCAAAGGTGTAGTGACCCTTGTTACAGGGCTGGACCTCTCTAGTACCATTTGCAAGCAATAACAGCTGTGAATGTGTACATGTTATGCAAATGTGTAGTGACCCTTGTCACAGGGCTGGGCCTCTAGTATCATTTGTAAGCAATAACAGCTGTGCATGTGTACATGTTATGCAAATGTGTAGTGACCCTTGTTACAGCGCTGGTCCTCTCTAGTATCATTTGCAAGCAATAACAGCTGTGCATGTGTACACGTTATGTAAATGTGCAGTGACCCTTGTTATAGGGCTGGGCCAAATGGCTACATGCACACCTACATAGAGTGGATATTGAGAGTAGAGACACACTGGTTGAACTACCAGGTTTGTGTAGTCTAACCTCTCATTGCCAATCTAACAGCCGCTTGTACATACTGTATGTAAGGTAGTGCACAGTACTGGTAATGAAACAGGTTGCATATCATCTTTAACTCCAGTGTAACATCTGCAGCAGCAGTGTAAGATGTAGGAGACTGCTGCCATGTGTAATAGCTGCTTCATAGGTAATGGCTTACACTATCTGATTATATCCTGATCATGTTGATAGTGGCATCAGAGTCTGTTGATACATGACTCAGTTTGGAGAGTGGGTGTCTGTGCCCAACAGAGCTCATGGTCCTGGTGCATATGTGAGTATATACCCAGAGAAGGAAACAAACCTGTAGACACTTGCATCATCTGTAATCACCTAACAGGATGTGATGTGCTCCTCAGAGGAGGATTGCTGCTAAAGGTAGCTACAATGTTTCCGTAATAGCCAGTGTCGTCACGTCCATAACACAAATATTTACATGTGAGCATCACTGTCTAAAACATCTTCATAAGCAATAAGTAAACTAAATACAGTACTTGGTACTTGTAGTACTGAATGCTCATACAGGCATGTCCACCAGTCAGCTACTGGTGTTTACTAATGTCAGCTTTGTGTATGTGGCCATCCTGGGGGAATGTAATCTCTATGCCATGTACACAGCCAAACCCACCTAACACCATGCCCCACACGTTGTTTGGGATGCAGCTACAGGGGTAAGCTAGAAGGCAGCCCAGTCTACAGCCATGACTGGACTGGACAGTCATGAGGTGTAGTTTAACACATGCATCTCATCATCACAACCAACACATACACTTACCAGAACACAGTAAGGACACCCACACACACTACCAGAAATCACTCACATTCACAGACGCTTTTAAGTATCTGGCCCAATAAGTGACCTCCCAAGCTGGAAGAGACAGCCAATGAAATACATAAACTGTATGACATAGTTTGCATAACTGTGCTGGAAACATGCCCAACAGTACTCATTTGTGAATGCAAACTCTAACACTATGTTATACACCAACCTATACGAGGGCAATACATACTGTCAGCTACCTGTCTGCCATGATTAGCCACATACCCATACACACAGACCACCTTATGAACTATACACATGGCTCTGGTATATTCCATGTTGTTGTGCAGGACCTGTGATGCAGTAGCCTGGACTGCATAGAAACACATGTAGGAACTGTTAGGTCTTGTAGCCATCGCAGGTATGTCTCACTGCCTGGGTAGCATTCTGCCATTGGCCAGAATCATACTGCAGTACAGGGACAAAAGGATTGTATTCCACAATTGTCTAGTGTAGTGCTGCAAGTCAAAGGGTATCCAGTATCTGTCTGCCTGGGATAACATGGTTGACAGATCATGATGCTTTGCCAGACAAGGCCTGCACCTGTCACCCCTGGGAATCTGGATACTGCCTAGGGCTCATGCTTCCCCTATAGTGCCCTCATCATGCACAGTTCAAGTGATGGTCCACTGCTGTTAAAGGGACAGCCAAGCAATAAATTGTGGGTCTCGCTTCACAATGATACATGTCAGAAACACTATATGTACACACATATGTCAATGCCTAACATGGAGAACATATCCGTGTAATGGCTGAGACATGTTTAAATGCTCCAGAGAGAACACCTGCATGACCATGTTATAACACATACCTCACCTCTTGCCCATTATCCTTTAGTGGAACACACGGGCCGCAGGTGTGTCCATATTCCTGAAGAATATGTACACCCCCACGCTTGTTGCACTTGCATAACTTCAGATGCATTATGCTGAGCAACTACCTTTCTGCCAAAGTGGAATTCAAATTGCACCTTGCGACAGATCACCCACCATGCCGTGGATTTCCCAACTGTCATAATGTGCTGTAATGGGGAAGATTAGGTCTGAGACAGAAAACCATAATAATGGCTAGACCCAACTATTCCATTATGAATTGGGAAGACTCCTCATGTACCAACACATGCACTCAATGCATGTTGGATTCCATCAACCCCGGTGACCTGGATCACAGTAGTCACACAAACAGGGCTAACAGTATGCTACACATAGTCAGTCTCCAATGCCAATGTTATGTTTCCTAAGAGCAAAGTGGTGACTGTCATGGCACCTATGCAGATGGAGAATGCATGTGAAAATGCTGAATCCTACACAAATGAATCTTAAGCAGTCACATACGTGAAGTGATTGTGCCATTGAAACAGAACCAAGATTCAACCAAACACAACCAAGAAGGCAAACCGGTGGTACCATGCTGTAAACTGTACCACAGAAGGTAGTAACTGTTGCAAGAGTGAACACACATGAGTGTAGGTGATCCCTGGTCAGCATCAGTAAGATGCATATACATCCAGATAAAACCACACAAAGCTACTGTGAAACTAATCAGCCACATACTATGAGGCCAAGCACAGAGCATTTTATAGCTCTGTCATTAATCGTAATGGCAACGACAACACCTGCCATGCTGCACAGCACTATGGCATGGGAAGTACTGCACCTACAGAAATAGCACCTGTTCATCCAGATAGGGTCTTGGAGAACCTGAACCCACTCCCACCCCCCAACAGGTACACTTAGTAATATATCCATGTACAATACAGGGCCCCTGTAATAACAACTATGCAGGTACAAGCTGCACTCTCTAAAGCCATACATACAGCTTTCATGGGACCTGTCAACATCCCAGGGTGTATCCTACACAAATGTAAGAACAATCAGCTATCCACATACACATCATGTTCAATCATAACTCCACGTCAGGCTGTGTACACACTGAATGGTGCACAGCAACAGTTATTACACCCCAGAAAGGGGGAGACACCATTGATAATGGGAACTGGTGCACAACTACCCTGCCGAGTCTGGTCTGTAAGGCCATGAACCATGATCAGCGTATTTGATGTACTCAGTACAGATGCAGATGACAGTAGGGTTAATTCACACTGCATATCATGACCTTGCCAGGTCGTAGGACACCATCACCCATACTGTGTTCCAGCTACACTCAGTAAACTAGGTGTATATTCATATGTCACAGGAGTGGTTGGGAACTGGACTGCTGGCAGAACCAACACTACAGAAGGTGTCTGACTAATACACGCACATCATACCAGTGGCAGCCACAGTAATACAGGGTTCAATCCTGGTACTCCCCCTCTTTGTTATCTATACCACACAGACTAACACAGAAGGCAAATGCCTATTGATGTTTGCAAATGACTATGAACTAGGAGCAATAGTTGACTCAATGTGTGCTGCGTTCAACATACAGAAGGGCGTTTGCATGTCACATGTGTGGTGTGTGACGTATGGCCACAGTCTGACAGCTAAGTATAGCATTGTCATCCCCTATGTTAAAAACCCTGTACCCATGAACTACCACCTAGGCAGTGGTCAACATAATGGCAACTGTGTGTGTATGGGATGCAGCTGGACAGTCGTCTTTCCTTTGATAGTTACTTCACTACACCAATGAGGTAGTTGTATATGGCACCCCTAATCACGACAGGGTGCCATCCAGGAATATAGAGATAATTGCTCAGCCATACTCAACACTCATGTGTACCATAATAGATCACATATATCCTTTAACGGTTATTACCCACGTGTAGATGGCCTACACTGCCCTTCCGAATCCTTAGCTCCACTATGTAGCATGCAGCATACCCTGAATAAAGCCATGTCCAACCCAGATGAGCTGGACATGCTACACTTAACAAATCCTGATCGGAAATAAACACATACTTCATGGACAACCACCTTTCTAGTACAAGGATCACAACATGCCTGACAGATCTCTGTCCCATACGCTTAACATACTCTTGCCATACTATGCATCCATGTCCAGCGAAGATGCACGTCGACCTTCTCTGTGACATGGTGTGATGACCGCATGCCAAATATATCAGTAACCCTGTGGATCAGTTCTGTGGCACTGCTTGAACTGGCCACTGAAACTTACCTGTCTGTTGCTTACAGCTAGGTAACCTGTCTGCCAATGCTCATAAATAGCCCAGGGCATATAGCCTACTAGATCACTATGAGCATACATGCTACAGTTGATATCCAACCCTGCAAATACCATCAGGCTAGCTATTGTCCCATGTGTTACACATGTGCAACACAGGCAGTACATAGCAGGATGCTACACAGCTGTACAGTGCCATGTAGCTGTATATGGCAAAACACATACATGCTTGCAAGTCTGCAGGGTCACAGATCATGTCACTAATGGCTATGTATGACTATATATGTGACATATACACAACATTAAGGTTGATTGCATTAATGTGAACACATCCAGGCATGTGCTGATAGGTAAAGACACCAGTACAGGAAAATAGACATGCCCACATCAAGACAACATCCACATGGTGTATGAGCAATGTCATCACATGACACACACATGTATGGTGATAACATCACATCACCAGTAAGTGTCAAATGTGTGTGAGTAATACATGTCAGTGGTGTAAGTAAGTGTCATGTAAATTTGCAAATCCTTATTTGTAATCTTAATAAATCTGATACACATGTATGTTCGGCTGTACTTCTTTATTTCTCTGTGAGTTACTGTGACGTGTCTCCATCATTATGTCTTCCAGGTATGCCATGTAGCAGGCTGCCAGCGTACACCCACTTGGAGGATGAGGTCCTCATCCCATACCTCCTCAACAACCATGCAACACTCTTCAGCCATCTGCCACAGGATGCACAGCAGCGGGATGCCCTGTGGGAGGAACTCCGCAGGAGGGTAAATGATGTTGGTGGTCACTATCGCACCTATCAGCACTGACCTCATAAGACGAGTGAAACAGCGTGCTAATGCAATCTCCAGGTAACAAGGTGCAAAAGGTGGCCACTCACCAGCCACCACTCACATGTACAGAGGAGCTACTGACCAACCTGCGGACACCTGCAGACCTCCATCCACAAGCTTTAGCTGGTATTGTGGAGGTGGGTGTCTCTCAACCACTGAGCCTGGAGTTGCCTGGTAAGTCAGTACTGCACATATAACACAACTATATTTCACATAGTTACATGTGTTACTGTACAATATGTAATGTAACATCATATGCAAGGCATGTATGCACACATGCCACATACTATAGTCTGCTACTCTATGTATGCACATATTTGCATTCTCCATAGTATAGTTTATTGTACTGGCTTATGTTGTCAGGGGCTGAATCTCTGCCGTTGGTTGCCATTCCACCTGTATCCCCCTCATTCTCGCACACAGTTCCCTTGCCTACATATACCCCATCACCACTGGCCATAGAGGAAGGACAGTTGGCAGGTGGTAGCATGGAACAGGGAAGTGTGAAGACTATGGAAGGTGTGCCTGCACACCATGATCCCAGTTAACTGACTGGTGATGTCCCACACAGGCATGTGCCCAGTGCTGTTCCTACGAGGACCACTGGCCAACATGCCCCTGCGAGACAAAGCACATCAGCTCGAGTCACCAGATGCATGTTACGGGCTGTAATGGAGACACAGGCATGCGCTGAACAGCACAACAGAGAAGGTCTGAGGCTTCAGAGGGCTGCTGTTCATTCAGTAACTGACAGCATCCAGGCACTTGCAAATGCTCACCATCATCTTGCAGATGTTTTGGATAGATGATTGGGTGACATGGTGGGAGTCCTTGACCATGGCATGTCAATCCTCGAGCGTGGGTTGTCTGTACTGGAACATCTGGTGGGGGTGAGGCATCAGGCATGTGGACGTAGGTCAGCTACATCACCTGTTGAAGGTCTACATGAACATGCTACTGCACATGCCTGCTCGCATAGTGGTGGTAGCAGCAGCAGTGCAGCTGGTGCTGTGCAGTCCACACCAGGACACAGCAGGCCACGTGCACATGGTCCTGGATGTTCCCAACAGGGACACGGCTTCAGTGGACATGTGTCATCAGACAGTACCCAATCTGGACCTCAGCCTGGTTGTGTCCATGCAACTTCTGGCAGGCGCAGGTCACATGGCAGTGGCCGGACACAATGAACTGTGAAACCTGCCTTGTACAGTCTGCAGCTGTCAGTAATACCCCTGTGTAGGCCAGCCACATGCCAGACCTTTGTGCATGCATACATACACACACCGAAAGCAAATGAAGGGCACCTCAACACACACGCATAACATCCACACATGTCCAATGATATCACAGGCCCTAACACACACACATGATGTCATCCAATGGCGCAGCCTAGGCCTCTGGCAAACATTATCATCCTGTGCATATGATGATGCCTGTGCCACATCCCTGTCATCCACACCATCGGTGCAGGGACATGCTCATATGGTCTGATGCATAGGGTGAACATACTAGGTAGACAACCGTAGATTAATATTGTTGAATAGTGTTGACAGGCAGCAGACATACCATGTATTACAGTTTTAGAATGCATTTTGTATGTTTGACAGTATGTATCATGTGTAACAACACTAACAGCATGCTGATCTTGACATTCTGCCTTCCTCTTTCAAGTGTAGTTGCATGTGCCATGGGATGTCGGTGTTTGCGGTTGGTGTCCATATGTACATGTTGACTACTCACAGGTCTGTATGACAATACCTGCATGCACTTTGTAGCTTCCACATCACAGTTATAATCTCCCATGTTTCAATTATGTTTACTGTTCTAATGATTCAAGAGCATGATAGCTGTGTAGTAAGCTACTGTGTTCAGAGCGGTCACATCCATAGTGGGTGACATCACGGGTATAGTTACCTGGAGAGAGGAGGAGGTAAAAGTGTGGTATGGCAGATGACAAGGGTAAAGGCCTGTGGAAATAGTGGTTTCTCATTGGGAAGCAGAAATACCCACTGCCATGACAGCATGCAAACACAGACACACCCACACACTCAGGGATTCACAGACACAGTAACACACACTCTGACACACAGACACAGTTGCCAGTGTTTGGATGAGAGCCCCTGCCTATGTGCATATCATCACTATAGTACTACGCAATTACAAGACGCGCTACAGAGATTGCACATGTACAGATAGTCGGAATGGCCTAAGATCAAGGACATCGACAGGGATACTACAGTGCAGTGAGTGTATGTGGGGAGGGGGGCTTCATCAATAGGCTGTGTTACAACAGGTCACACCCCAGGGTGTACATGTTAACAGGTGTTTAGAATGCCCGTCCAAGATTGATGATATCAACAGGTATACTAGATTGCATTGAGTGGATGGGGCAGAGGGCATTAACATTTCACTATGGTAAAATACAGCCTCACTCCAGGGACCAGACAGCCATACACATGGACAGCCATGCACACACACACACACACACACACACACACACACACACACACACTGTAGCATTCACAAGGATATACACCTATGTCACACACATACAGACACTTGACATGTGTGAGGTTCAACCACCTTCCTATGCCTTTCTTTCTACACTTCACTCTGTACTGATGTCAACAACAGTGTTCAGGAGAGTGAAAACATGTGGGATGTATTCCCAACCATACGTGATATATATGGATACACACACACCCACACTTGCCAGTACTGTGAATCAAACACCTGCCTATCTCATGATAGGTATTACAGAAGTACAGCACTATCGCATTTGCTACAAAGTTTACTGACTCTTTCCTTTGCCAACTGTGCTGATATATGCACAATATATGCACAGTGGAGGTATTACTGTTACAGGTGTCAAGAGGTTTGCCTTCAGTGTCACCCTTACTGCATTCTACATTGTCTGTCTTCCACTTCAGTTAACAAAACCTGACCTTAGCAGTTACACAGGTTATTATAGGAATGGTTGTAACACACCAGTGAGCTGTTCTCAGTAATCATTCATCTGCAAAGTTGCCCTACCACTTAGTAGTTATGTCCAAATACATGTCCATACCTCATGTACAGCTTACTGTACTTACAGCATATCACCATATACAGTTGGCAATGTTGAGGCTGTATTGCAACAGCATGATGTACTAAGAAAACAGTCACCTTCAAACAACAGACACTGCACACACATGGAATCTACACAAACATCAATACATGTACACATATGCAGTCTACATCATTAAGTGCACTAGCAGGTCAAGAGGATACATTCCACGCCTTCCCCATGCCATATGTGAAACATAGTCAAGCATTACACCATAATGGATGTTGTATTCATGTACTGGTAGGACACAACCACCTTCACCGAGTAGCCAAGTGTACATATATGACAACAGCACATATCAGCAAGACACACACAGCATTATTCCATGTCATGCTACAACAAACTGTTACTTGACAGTGCCATGGTGAAGCCAGAGCACTGTAATGGTCAACAGTGAGCACATCATATTTGTCACACACACCTCATGTTTACTGGAAGAGTGCCAGCAATGTGCTCTGTTAGGCTAGGCAATATACTCATTCAAGCTGTGTGAGGTCTGTGGCTTGTAAACATCTCACCCAGCACATACTGGCTATTGTGGTACTAAGGCTAATGTCCAGACAGCACAAAGCATGCATGGCTTGCAAATGTTGACATGGGGTATATGTAGGAGTGGTGGGCCACACATGGCTGTACATGTCATGAACATATCACCTGTGACTACTCAGGAACATACAGAGCAGAGCTGGATTTCCCTGAGTCTGTCAATACAGGCCTTGTGTAGGTCCTATGATCCTGTTATGTGGGTATGTTTGTAGGCATTGCATTAGGTGGACATATCTAATGACATACATGCCACGTGGGGTGTTGTATGATATGTTAGGTGTCATGAGTGACCAGTAGAGAGGGAATATTACCTCTGTTAACATAGATATCAAACCTTATGTACTGTTAGCATGATATCTGCTATGTGCATGTGTGTAATGACTGTAGCCACCTGTATGTAGAAAGGATAATGAAAGCTATGGTAATGTCATTTATGTTGTATGAGTGTGGGATGTACATATCCAGGGCAGGTACAGTTAGGTTATATCCAACCATGAGGATGTTGTTTACTGGTGTACAGCAACAGTTGACTGTGTTAATGCTGACAACACCCGAGGGACCCTGGTATGTGTACAACTGAGCTGGTTACAAACAGTGGTATTATTGCATTGCATAACACATTAAGCAGCTGTATCTGTTCATGGACAGTTGATGTAGGCCTAGGTACAGTCCATCAATGGAAGGTTATCTGGTGGTCTACCATACTATGTCATACCACATATGGATGTGTGTTGGTAGTCTGGGGACAAGGTGGTGGATGTATATGAGGATACAACCTAGAATGCAGTGTTTGCCACTGTCACCTGTACCTGACTCATCTGTGATGAGTTATGTCAGAGTAGTGGTCTTTACATGTGAGTAGCCTTTATTAATGTGTGGACACCACCACCTGGAATGGTCCATACCACTGTTATGGCCAACATGTCTGGATCTCAGTTATATGGTGGTAGTGCAGTTGTGCACTACAGAGCCTTCAGTCAGGTGTTCCTCACTGCACAGATGTCAGTATTCCTCATTGTAGGTTCTACATTGAGCAAATGGATTACTAAAGCCACACATCTAGCACTGGTTAGCATAAGCATCCAATGCAATTGTCTTGTAGGTTTCAGGGTGTTACTTCTGAGTGTAGGACATTTGCCTTGGAATATGGCTATATGGGTAAATGCGACCTAGGTATTATCCACACACACGTCAAACATGGATGCATGTGCTCTGTGTCGAAGGCTTGTCGTTCAGTAATGACAGCCTGGAATGACAGACACTGGACAACCTCATAATAACAGCAGGACATTGGCTCATTGTTTTGGTCTAAGAGTTGCCACTCATACCATGACATCACTGCAGGTGGCAGTAATGTGCTTGGTAGCAAATGCCTCATGTAAGGTGACGGACAGCAGAAGAAATTGTGTATATAACCAATATGAGATATAATTAGGGTAGCAGTCCTGCTAATAATGACAACTACTAAGATAGCCAGGAGAGGTCATCTTGACACCTGCACCTCAGTACCATTACACAATGTGGCTCACACATTATGCTTGCACATGCCACTGTTCCACGTATAATGCCACTGTCCACAACCTGCTATCAGTGTATGCCTTTCTGGGAAGCAAGGTGTGTGACACATGCTGTAGGTAGCATCCGCCTGTGTGTCCCAGTTAATCTATTGTCTGTCACGTCCACACATGCATGAGTATGTATACTTAACATATATATGTCAGTACTTCATGTACATGTATGCATGTGTATCACACAGCACAGACACAGATATATCATTTACGGGCCACATACAGGTTTCAGGTAGTAAACCAGTATGATGTGCATATATACTGACAGGTAAGATGTACATAGCTGTAAACCTGTGTGTTTACAATAGGAGTCCATTACAATGTGTTCTGTAAATGTAAGTGTATGAGCATGCACACTGTGGCCTTCTGTGGTTAGAATTGGAGTGCATCCCAAACAGTCCTGTGCTACTAAGTGTGTGAGCGTATAAACTTGCACCTTGTGTAATTTGAGTTAGTGCATCCAACAAGCCCTTTGTTACTAAGTGTATGAGCATGCCCAGTATAACCTTGTGTAGTTGTAGTCATAGTGCATCCCAAACGGCCCTGTGCTACTAAGTGTATGATCATGTCCACTGTAACCCTGTATATAGTGATAGTAGTTGTCCATTCCACAGATGGGCATACTCCAGTTCAGGTTCCTGTTGTGCTTCAACTATACCTCTCAGGCCTGCCTATGTACTACTTGCAGATGATGTGTCTTGTTTGTGCATACCTGTTGTAATGGACACCTACTTTAAACACACAGGTTTACAGCTATGCACTTTGTGACTGTCAGTCTCACTGTTGTTGTCCTCAGTCTTAGAAGGGCATTCTGACTGCCTTGGAATGTGTAATCTCGGTGGCACTTCTCGTAACTGCGTAGTACTGTAATAGTGATCTGTAGATGGACAGGAGTTCTGATCCCCCTACTAGCAACTGTGAGTGTGTGTGTGTGTGTGGGTGTGTGTGTGTGTGTGTGTGTGTGTGTGTGTGTGTGTGTGTGTGTGTGTGTGTGTCAACAAATGCCTGAGTGTGTGTGTCAGCAAATGGCTGAGTGTGGTGGTGTGTGTATATTTGTGTCTGCATCCTGTCATGACAGCGGGTTTTGCTGCATTCCAAAGAGATACCACCTTTTGCACTGGCCTTTATCCTTGTCAACTGCTAAGCCTCTCTCTTCCCCCTCCCCACTGCAAGTAATCATTCCTGTGATGTCACCCAGCTCAGAAGTGGAATCAGAGTAAGTGCAATTGTATGTGTTCTGTGGCACCTACCCCAATTGCATACCACTGTACTAGTTACCTTTACATAGCCAAGATGTGTATGCACAATACTGGCAAGTGTGTGCGTGTTTGTGTGTGTGACTACCCTGTAGCCAGGCATACACATGTGTAATGTCTTTTAGCACACCATGGTAGCCATCTGTGGTGACTGGTATCTACAAAGTATTACTTAGTTAGGAATGGTAAAGAATACACAGTCAAGCACAACTACAGTTGGGTACGTTATTTTCCTGTCCCACTGTCGAGCAGTGACACAGAAGAGGTCACCAGGGTGCAAGTCCATACCCATCATTCCCCCACCCAAACTCCACAATCCCCGGGGTAGATTACATTAGCCATCATTTCCACCCCAAACTCCACATACACAACAACCATCCCTTCTCTGGTGAACTGATTAAGATTTAAATGTTATAACACAAGAGATGCCTCTGTTTTGTGTATACGTCAGTTCCTTTGAAACCCTTCTGTGTCACAAAGGGTGTTCAGGAATGTGTGTATATATATATATATATATATATATATATATATATATATATATATGTAGTTACGACAGTTGTATAGATGTAGACTTGTGTTTGTTGTTTCACAGAAAACAGTGCATTCAAGGGTACTGTACATATGCACACAAAGTGACCTGTCCCATTTGTTTTCAGTACTGTGGAATACCTGTAGTAAGATGTGCATTATAAACTCCATGCAACATGTATACAACCCAGATTACTTAGTGGTACGTCCAGTAACCTCAGTGTGCATGGTCTAGGGTTCAAGACCTGCTAGCCTTGTTGATACTGTCAATTAGGACTGAATAAGCCACTTTTAAGCAGGTGTAAACGTGTTTTTGTGACAGTAAGCAACAGGTACACACAGGTAACAGACATGTACAACTCACAGTACACATGAAATGCCCTTTTTGGCAATCCTGTTGATGTCACCCACCTACAAATACACCTCTGGGATTGCTGTAACCCAGTAATCTCCATGGTGTGTGCTGTAACTGCATAATGCTGTAGTGTGATAAACTAGTTTGGTAGGTAGTGTAATCCCAGACAGACCAACTGTGTGTGTGTCTGTCTGTCTGAGAAAGAAACAATGCTTTTTAGAGTATGCACACTCTTTACAATTCACATACTCACTTTTGATGTCACCTCATCCTGTTGATGTCACCCACCTAGAAATACACCTCTGGGAGTGCTGTAATCTACTATTCTCCATAGCACGTGCTGTAACTGCGTATTGTTGTAATGCGATAAACTAGTTAAACTCATGGGTTCTATTCCAATACAGGCTAACTGTGTGTATGTCTGCCTGAGAAAGTAACAATGCTTTTTAGAGTATGCACACTCTTTACAATTCACATAACCACCTTTGGCAATCCTGCTGATGTGACCCACCTAGTAATACACTTCTGGGACTGCTGTAACCCAGTAATCTCCATAGCACATGCTGCAACTGCATAATGCTGTAGTGTGATAAACTAGGTAGGTAGGGGTTCTATTCCAAGACATGGCAGGTGTGTGTTTGACAGTTAGAGCCTCTGTGGAGGTGGATGTGAGTGTCTAACCACTGGACATGTTGGAGAGTGGATTTTGTAGTTTTCCTATATGGTGTCCATATTATATGTCACAATGTCCACCTTACAAGGAGTACAGATATCAATCAGCCAAGGGACTGTGTTGTCAAGCCATACCCCTACATCTGCAAAAGGCTTGGTGAACAAAGTATGCAACCCTACTATTACCTGGACTACGTTCTGAACCCATGTGTCATACACAAACACACTTGCCCAGAATATCCCTTTATGCTGCTAGTACCCTGCACATTGATGGCAGATAGTAGGCATGGTGTGATTGCAGTAGGCTGTAGAGGGCATGGCACCCTGCCCAGCAGTATAATAGGCACATAATTGTGGACAATGTGCCTTCACTATGTTCCCCCCTGGATGCCTGCAACATATGTGGTGCCATCAAATGTGATCCACAGAGGCCATACAATGCCTTACACATGTGCCCTGTATGGACAGATGCCACTTACACCAAGGAATACCTGTATCATGCTATCAATGCAGGTGCAGGGTCAACCTGCTGTTTATAAGCAGGTCCTGCCACAACAGGCCAGTACTGGCATATCTGAGGATAACAGTCTGTGTACACAACATGTGCCAGCCAAACCATGTACAATTGTACATGTTACTGTACATTATTGTGGGATGTGCACATCCCAAGCAATGTCCATGTCAAGGACTATCAAACACAGACATGGCATGCATTGCAAAGCAATGGCCATACACAATGGTAACCAGGATGACAGGACAGTTCATACAATACCCATCTGTGTGGGACATTGCAGACACTACACCCCTGAACCACACTGCACACCATTGTCGGGTGGTATGATGCCAAGGATTACCCCCTCACCCAGCCTTGTACCGCCATCTTGCACAGCCAACCACTACACACCCATGAAGCAATGCACACATGCATGTCAGTACTGGCACCTTGTGTCTGTGTGTGGGGTATGATGCTCCCAACCACAGTCACACCTAGTATAACTCCTATTGGCATACCGACTGATGTCAGACACGTTCACATGCCCTAGCCCATAGAACCTCCGGATATCCCCTGTGGTGCATGTAGTACCTGTGCATTACTGCAGTGTGGCAAACTAAGTAGTTAGGAAGTGTATTTGTAGGCCTGAAAAAGTGTGTCCCTTAGAGAGTGTGGTTGTGTTGGCAATGGCATCCATTCATGTGGACAGCCATGTGTGCTACTCCTACTGTATGTCTACTATATCTCTGTTGCTAATGTCACTCACTAGCACACATATATGTTCTTACAGCACACCAACATGTCAGCTTTGTGGCACATGGAGTAACTGCATGCACTTGTAATAGTAATGGCTAGTTAGTCAGGGGTCCAAACCACTGTACTGATAGGTGTGTGACAGACAATGCTTAGGTTTTAGTCTCCAAGCCCTTCTCTGATGTACTTTGCCTCTGTCTGTCCATCCCACACACTCTCTGGTGGATGTGGAGTTGTACACCTGCTCAGCAGCAGCTTGTGGTATGTAAGTGATGGTCTTGATCATCTGATGGTCTCTGCACCTATTGCAGTCCTCCTCTAGCTGATTGCATGTGGAACAGCTGTGGTGATGTTCCCATAGCCAATCGCATGGAAACACGGTACAATATCTAGGAACATCATGTTGGTGTTTGCCCATAACAGTCGCTGTGAGTGGAACCTGGATCTGGTGTTTGGTAAACGGCATCACAGATGATATCTGGATATTCCTCAAACAACATACACAGTGGAAAATAGCCTAAAGACAGGAGGGTGATGTGCCAGACATGACTACAGCATGTAAGTGTAGCTATGCTTCATTGAGACTACTGCCAGTTTAACAAGTTGTATGTGGTAATAGCTATTCTGCATGTTTTAAAACTGACAAGTCAGTGGTCTGTTTGTGAGGGAACCCCCATCTGTAGGGCCATCTGTGGACTGGTCAGTGTGTGGAACCATTTGTTTCCTGTGTTACTCACTGAACACACATATGTGAACCGCAGATGCATAGTGTAAGGATTGCAGTCAGTACATGGTGATAGTGATGAGAGTTACTGCCATCGCATCCCTGATTGGACATATGTCACATGAAACCGTGGTATGACAGTCACTGTCTGAGGTTCTCAGTGACATGCAAATAATGGGCCACTGTTCATAGCTGCAGTCACAAGTCTTCTACACTTTGTACAGATGTCATGCAGTATATATGTAGTATAATACCTCCGTCCCACTGTTTCCATCTGGGGGCTCATGGGTTTGTGACTGCCGAACACCCCTCCCTGTCCAAGGTGTATCCCCCCACATGTGTCATATACCAACCCTTTATGCTGTCTTGTCTGTCATCCTACCCAACCTATTCTCCACGAGCATACCTACTCTCCTTCCCCCACATCCCGCTCTCACCCTGCGGAAACAAAAGGCCAATCAGTTCCTAGAACAACATTTGCCCCATACATAGCTGTCCATTTCACACACATGTCCACTGGACACATGTAACCTTTTTAATATGCATCACAACATACTCCAGTTGTCCTCTCCCCTGTCTCTCAGGCACACGATCCTGGTATGCACATGACTCCTAAAGGTTCTAGGTACACATGATGCAGATGACCCCATTGTACACACAACACTACCGGTCCCTCTATGGTTACCCTATTTACCTTTTTCATGATGAGGATGTAGCACGCAGCACCTTGCAAGAGTACTGTTCTCACATAATGACTGGACAGGAACTGTTGTGTTAATGTAAATAAAATGCACAGTGATGTATTTGGGCAATGTACAAATGTTTGCGTGTATTAATGACACATGTCCGTCTGAGGTTGTCTTGATATTACATAGGACAACACCACTACATAATACAGGCATTGCTTGTGTTT
>NC_056730.1:841010631-841045631 GCF_019279795.1 Protopterus annectens | reverse complement strand
TGAGTAGCAGTGCTTTGCTCACTCCTGCCCAGTTTGATATGACATTCACTGACAGCACTATATAATACTGGGGGTTGCTGTTGATTCCCTTCTCATTCCTTTTGTGTGCTTTAATGTTACATCATTCTTTCTTCACAGATATATATATATATATATATATATATATATATATATATATATATATATATATATATATATAGATATAGATATATATATATATATATATATATATATATATATATGTGTGTAAATATATATATATAT
Organism: Protopterus annectens; assembly: GCF_019279795.1. Taxonomy (NCBI): domain Eukaryota; kingdom Metazoa; phylum Chordata; order Ceratodontiformes; family Protopteridae; genus Protopterus; species Protopterus annectens. The sequence continues at coordinate 841,045,367 of NC_056730.1, read as the reverse complement.
ATATATATATATATATATGTATATGTATATACATATATATATATATATATATATATATCAATATATCTGTACATACTTATATACATTTCCTATGCTGGGCATTGCTTAGACCCATGCAAGTGCACTCAGACTTGCTTACTGGTACTTATATATGTTTACTGCTGCTTATTTGTGCTTATACCTTCTTACTAGTGCCTTATTCATTATGACAGTGTCACTTTGATTGATTGACATTTAGTTAAATATCTCATGCGATACTCTTATGTCGGTTTTACAGCAAAACGACATTCATTCCTCATGGAAAATGATATTTGTTATTGTTGGGCTCGAACCGTGAATGCCTGTTCATTAGGTGGATGCTCTAAACACTACACTATTGACGTTTATGTTTACTCCGCATGTTTTTCTCTATTTGAATGATTTTGATGTGTAAGCTACGCTCGGCGTAGGGCAGCGACATGCAAACATGCTGCGCTTTGCTTATACCTTCGATATTGCAGCAATTCAAATGTATAATAGGGACACGGGGAATCTCATTGTGAAAGTTCTAGGGACAGGGCTCAACATTCCACTACATGCTTGTGTGTTTACTACTTCAATTTTATTTCACTGTTCATGGACACTCTTGTATGCTTAGCATCCATGGACACTGAATTACTGACTTACTATTAGAGGTGGGCTCTACTAGTAAACATAGTAGGTTGTGCAACTGTTAGGGCATGTTTACACCTCTGTAGAGCACTTGTACATGCCCCCTGCACTTGCTCACATTTCCTGTGCACATCGAGGGTGCGGCTGCGCGTCCTCATACATATTCATATGGAGCTTCTGCTCCATCTGTTTTGAAGACACTCGGCGCAAGGCTAAAACCGTCCTTGCGCCGAGCTTCTTGAATCCCGGGGACAGTCTTACTCAATACTTTTTAACATGGTACCAGATGAAAGAACAACTCAGAGAGCCAGCAAACTAGTGCCAATTAGCCAAAGTGTGGACTGTGGAATTTTGTTTGCAGCGTATTGGTTATGTTTGCATGTTCACTTGTTTTACGGTTAATTTAATTTCCTGTTGTAGTCCTCATGCTGAAGTGGCAAATGATTTTGCAAAAAAATAAAGATTATTTTGTGCTGTTTGATTTGTTTAGTTTCACTGCTTACTCAGTTTTTCTCTGTAGCTACATCCACAAAATTATGTCATGGTAGGTATTGAATGATTATTTACATATAACTGCAAAGCATTATGTTCAAGCAAAATCAAATACCTCTATACAGGAGCTGCTTCTTATTTACATTGTGTTTTCACTACTACATCATCATGTGTTAATTTTCTTTGTGTGATGTTCCTCCTGCAAGACTAACATGGCAACTTGTCTTTCCTAGAACATAAGGAAATACTTCTGATGCACATATCATGAAAATACAGTAGTCTATACATTCATTTAGAGAGTGAGGCATTATGGATTCAGTCTTTCTCAGTGCTATGACAGTGATGTTCAGCTCAGAGAGAAATATTCAGGGGTCATCCTTACAAACAAAATAAAAATGCAAAAATTACACAATTTTTCCATCAAAATGTGTATACTTTGATATTGTATATAGCAATAGGATTACATCCAACTCCAAAGATTTGTTATTTACATGTGCCTGTCCCTGTGTTCTGTCTCCTACAGGCTGTTAAGGGGAAATCTATGCCTGGCATACAAGACATTGTCAGACCTCACTCTGATGGACCTCCTGCATATCCACAAAACAAACAGTACCCAAATTACCCCTTCTAAAGATTTAAACCTTGCCTCTGATATAAATAGGATATGCTGGAGAGACAGGTCTGTATCCCAGAGACTACACCTTCTCTGGAACAGGCTCTCCAGCCATATGAATCAGGGTTCCTCCCTAACTCAGTTCAAGTGTAACTTGGACAACTGGATGGGTGACAGGAAATTCATTCCTAGTTTGGTACCTATGTCTCTCATGGATGCATGTAGCCTGTATATGGTTCATCTCCCAGGCCCCTGCTCGTAAAAGTTTCTCCTCCCAAGCCCCTGCTTACACTTATCAAGGGTACCGGAGGTTATCAGAGATTCAGGATGTATGGCTAGGCTTAAAAAGGCCCTTGTGGTTGTTAGCCTTGTAAATACCTGTGCACCTACGAACATGACAATTACAGTGCCACTACTACGGCTAAAGTCATGTCCAAAACATATCTTGCACCATGGAAATACATTGTGAACAGACATATGTACTGATCCAGGATGCAGACTATTTTTGCAATGTTGCATTTTAAAACTAAGAAATTTATACATTTTATACAAATGTATGCATCTTCTACATTTTTCTTGACAGAACAAAATTCTGCTTTAGGTAATTTGTAATGAATATCTAAGGCACCATTTTGTTATACATTTTAAATTAAGAATGAATATATTTAAAAAACATAACCATTTCACAAATGTGGTATACTCACTCACAAAACTTCAAGTTGTAGTTTTGTCACCTTCTTATAGTGTAACTCTTTCTAATAGGCCAAGGGTGCTGGTTTGTTTTTTCTTAGAAGCTTCCTTAATGTTATTCACTTCACTAACTGATAAGTACCAGAGGAATACCATTATTCAAGGAGGCTGCTTCAAAATCTTCTGGCATACATAGCTATTTATTTATTTAATTTACTGTTTTATTTTATTTGAACTTGCTAACTGTTGCAATACACTGATCTAGTAACAGCACACAATCATTTATAAATTGTGAAAATATAAATACATGCAATAAATAAAAGAACATGTAATAAAAATATTTACATACATATGTAAAGGCAGCATTCTTCAACATTTTAGAATGACTTAGACTGCAATAAAGAATACTGTTTTAGTAAGTCAGGAAAGAAAATTTTAGTTAATGAAGTTGAGACTTGTCCCATGAAATAACAAATAGCTCGAATAAGATAGCTACGTAACTGTAAATGATCAGCATCTTAATTGCTAGAAAAATTTATAATTGTGCAAACGATAGTAAGTAGAGAGTAATATAATATGTGCCTAATAATTGCTGGGCTTCAATATAAGCTATGTTTGTTGCCCAGATCACATTGTTATGTCAAAGAGCAGGGTGTGAGATTATAGAGTTAATGATGTGTGATGCTAAGCACAGGAAGCACAAAGTGCTAGGCTGAAATGGTCACAGCAAAAGGGATAGCTAAAGAAGGGTGAAGGCAGCAGCTGCTCTGGGCTCAATGTGTTAGGGGCTGTAATTAATATTTACTGCATTACCAGCATTCAGAACTGCATGCTGGATCTCCATTTGCAGTCAGAGCTGAAGCACTTCAGCACTTCACGTGTGATATAAACTGTTAGAAACTACTTGCTGTGCAGAAAAGGAGATAGAACAAAGAGTTTTTTTTTTAATGGTCCAGTACAATAGAACTTTTTTTATTTCCTCAGTATAGAGGGAGTCACACAAGATGCTAGAATTTTTGTCTAATGCAGGGATATAACTTTGATGAAGAGTTCAAAAGACCACACAAGTGCTGTAGATTGACTGCAATACAGGTAATGCATGGTTGGCTAGGGACATCCAGATAAATAAAACATATGAGAAAATATGTGCTGAGATATGAGTAAATAGCAACTCAAGCATCTTCTTTGTTATACTGTTATTAAATTATCACTTAAGAAATATGCATGCATACATGGAAAAAACATATTAACGTTTTTATATTATATACATTATACATATTTTATTTCTTTGTAACCACTATCATTCCATCAGTGTCAGAATTAGTACTAGGTGACCTGGGCAGTTGTCTAGGGCCTGTTTGCATAGAGGTGGCCTACTGGCTAGGGGGCTGCCACAAAACTTACACTTCTTCTTTAAAAAATGCACTCTGCATGCAATACATTTCTTATTTAAGGACACATGCAGAGTACATCCTTAGGAGCATCTACATATGCATCATAATAAAAATGCAGAACACATTTAAGCAATGGATTCTTAGTAGCATCTGTACATGCATCATAATAAAGATCCACAACACATTTAAGCATTGGATCCTTAGTAGCATCTGCACATGCATCAAAATAAAGACGCACAACACATTTAAGCATCAGAGAGGAGCACAGGATTTTTATTGAGAATTGCCATTATGTTCAAAAGAGGTGAGCAAGCATCTGAGCTTTATGGAGAACTATGAGCAAACACAATGGGTTAGAGATGGGAATGTGTGTGTGTGTGTGTGTGTGTGTGTGTGTGTGTGTGTGTGTGTGTGTGTGTGTGTGTGTGTATCAGTAGTTGCATTTTCAATGGCTGAGATTCTGTGAATTTTCAAAGAATACTGAGTTTCTGTACATTGTCAGAGAATTTTGAGTTTCAGTGCATTTTCAAGGAATCACAGAAAAACTCTTCACGGCGACTGGTTATATCCGAACACAGCTTTATTGTCCTGAAACACACACTGGTTAAGTGCTTTCTTCCCTACTGGAGGGGCTTCTTCAGAACAATGCTAATTTAACAACCCAGACAGACTTAGTTTGAATTACTACTACTTGCCACCTGTTAATGTACAGCAAGGATAATTTACTGCAGTGAGTTTTCACACCTCAGCATGAGAATGTGGGGGAAGGTCTGGCAACTTGTTTAGAACTACAAAATTATCACTTTACAAAAGCTCTAGTTACATAATGTCTTTTGCTGGAAGTAGCTAACAGCTATTTATAACAAAGAATAACCTCTGACAGACATATAGATGAGGCTCAGTCAGGGAAACATAGAATCAGCTGTGTTATATAAGGTATGTTAGATGATAATGCTTCACAGTCCTGCCATTTTATCTTAATGGCATGAGAAAAACACCACTTACTTATGTCTAGCATGACTCATATAAAGAAGACTTGAAATGTATTCTGGAAATAAGGAATGAAAGCAAGAAAACAAGATCACCTTACCAAGGCAAGCCTCATTATCCACCATTTTGAGGGAAATACATTAAAATTGTAAAAGAAGCACTTGGGGTGATTTTGAGGCATTAAAATAGTTCAAAAACAAAGATGCAATGAAAAAAACATGTTTTTGAGTTCTAAGACATATTTTCCTTTAATTGAAAATGTTCAAATCTACAAACGTAAAACACACTCTTACAAGTGGTGCATAATTACAGAAAAAATATAATTTAATATAATCAGGATAGTCCATCGAAGAACTCATGCAGGTAGGCATGGTCTTAAAAATGTGTGGAAGGGGCCTATGGTTTGAAAACAACCCAAAGTAAACTTAATCTATCACTGGCCAAATGCATTTTCTTTGAATGTGGATTTCAATGCCATTTCAATGAATGTGGGTTTTAATGGCAGAAAAGTTTACTATTCATGCTAAGCCTGTTTTCATTGTGATTGTGATGATAAGATGCACAGCCAGCCATGCCAGGAGAAGTAGGGCAGTGGATGCATAACTTATGTCAGCACAGCTAGCTGAAATTTTGTAAATATTTATATGTCATTTGTATATCAAAGTGATCTGTACTGATGCTTGTGCTGAAAATGTATTTGTGAGGTTTGCTTGTGTTAAAATGTATCAGCAGTGTGCCCTGCTTGAAAGAAATGAAATGTGCATGTATTATTGTAACTGAATTAAATGTATATATTGTAACATCATATACTGGAAGGAAAGAGGTTAATCCACCTGACTTTGGAAAATATTCTTGAAATTAAATCACTTTATGGATTAAGCCATAAATATGTTATCCCACAGTTCTGAATGAAGCCCGAGATACAATGTCTGTGCTAGAGAATCACTCCTGTAGGAAAAGTGGAATGGTTTTATGGTTTTATGACTTCCAGCAGTTGCACCACATCTGAGGAATGTTCTATCTGTGTATATTGTAGCAAATAGGTGATAAACGCTGGTAGCTTTTAGTGTTTGTTATAGCATGAGAAACAGTGTCAGATGACCAGATGTGTGCAATGGTATTCTGTACAGAAATAATGTTTTAATATTAGAGGAGACTGAAGTCTCATCAGCATTCTGCATTCTGTCTTGGATCTGACATCAAGGACCACTCACCCATCTTGTCTTGTCTATTCAGTAAGTAAGAACAGTAATTCTTTAAGTCAATCAGGAATAGATAGACTAGCTAAATACTGTTTTTTCTATAACTGTATGGAACTTTCCATTGGTGATATTTTTAATACTTATTGTGTTTGAAACTCTGGTGTTTACTGTAAATAGATATTTAGTATTTTCCTTTTCTTTTATTTATTATAAAATAGGTTTAAACATTTTATTGTGGTTGGTCCTTTTTAGAAAATATTTAAGATTTGAGAGTATGTGCACATATTTATTTGGTCATAACTCTGGCCACTCCTGAAAGCCTGGCTGTTTGGTCAACATTACCATTTATATTAATATTTTTTTTTTTTTCAGTATAATTGTACACCCTTGGATTCTGGTAGCAGTGATAACTACCTTATAGTCTGGGCAGAAGGGGGTACAGAAGGTGAATCTGTGTCAGCCTTTTGCAGGTGTGTGTGTGTGTGTGTGTGTGTGTGTGTGTGTGTGTGTGTATATACATATCAAATCTTAAAGAGTGTGTGTGTCAGCTGCTTGGAGCAGGACACAAATCACTTGTTTCACAGAGAGGGTGTGGGAGGACTTAGCTTGGGACCCCAGCTAAGGACTCAATGCTAAGCTGTGCCAGTGGGGAGTCTTACTGGGGGTCTGGACAGATATAGAGAAGAACCAGCCCTCTGACTGAACATGTTTCCTGGGTGCTCTTAAGGGAAATTGTGCTTGATGCAGAGAGGTCTGCATCTGGAAATACTGAGTGTACCCATTTGTATTCCAAGTGAACATCCCTCTCCAGTGTCAGTGGTGAAGATTCAGGCTCCTTTATTACTGGCCCAGATTGGGGACTTCACAGTAAGAATGTATTGTTTTGTTTAGCAAATGGCTATCAGTATTTGTGCTATAAAATTTGAAATAAAACTTTTAAATATCTCTAATCATTGTAGAAGTAAAAAAGAAAATAGAATTCACACTGGCAGGTTTTAACAGTGTTTATGGTAACTGGGGAGAAATAGCCAAGTAATGGGACACTGGAATGGCTGGGTGCTGCTGCTGCATAGGCTGCTGGGGGGGGGGGTGATCCATTAACCTGTCTGCAGCCCCATTTGACCATGATCCAACACTGCATTCAGTCCAGCATTACGCAGATTACTCAGTTCTTGTGTTCCCATAAACTTCACTCCTCCTCCATTATTCTGTAAATATTGTTCGTGCAGATTCCATTTATTCTATATAATTTGTTCCTTCATTTTTCATAAAATCCCTCTGCCAGGTATTTTATTTGTTTTACAATATTCAATACTTCAAATACAATTGTTTTAGATTTTGATTTCCATTTTCTAGAAATTTATTTTTTTTGACAGCTAACAGAATAAAACTGAATAGGGCTTTAGGTCCCAGCTGAAAATAATTATTTCCTTAGTTACAGTCACCTGCTCCCCCAAAATATATTCTGCAGGAGATACTTAAAATTTGGTGACTCACTACACTCCAGAAAAAAAAATGTTCTCATTACCTCTTTCTTCCCCATCACATTTCTAACACTTGCTATCTCCCTAAGCAGAAATGTGTTAATGTCTGTTTGGGGTACAGATATGCTCATGGGAATACTTCTAAGCAAAAATCCTAAATTGTTTGAACTTCATTGCATACATGGGATTCATACAAATGTCTTCCTATTGTTTATTTTTATATTGCTTTTCCAGTTTCTCTTCCCAATCTTTTTAACCTCCTCTGATTGATGTTATATTTGTCATGTAATATTTTATATGCCCTACTAATTACACCTTTTTAAAAGCAACTTCTTTTCTATAGTCAATTAAAAACTATTACAGAAAAAGTATATTACTTAGGACTCCACTATCCCTTTCTCTTTACCTATGCTGTTATTTTGATAAATGACATTTTCAGTTCAGGAGGAACAGAACAACAACATCTACTGGTAGTTTAACAACTGAATAAACAGATAGAGGCATTTCCTGGAGAGGTGTAGATTGAAATGTTTTGAACTGGTAATTCTACTTTTACTACTGGTTAATAAATGTATTTCCTTTCTTCGTAGAAAAATGTTGTACACTAAACACATTTAAAACAAACCCTTTTTATGTGCAGAATGATATTTTTGCCCTCTCTGTCAGCATGCATGACCCAGGGAGAAGGGGGGGGGGGCACAACCACTACATGGGCAGTGCAGGGAGGATGTTGTGCAAAAATATTTTATTTCTCGGTTGTTTCATATAATCACTTGATATTTCATAAACCGATGCTTTAGTATGTATTTGATGGGATATGCTATTTGAATGATTTCAGGGTTGTTACAATTTGGCAAGTGGAAGTCTTGGTATTACTGAATTTTTCACTTCTGGTCATAGGTTAGTGGGCTGTCAGTCAAGAATTCAATAAAGAACTGTAGAGCCAAATTAGGGTAAACACATTCTTAGAATACTTTGCAACAGCTACAGAACCATGATTTGTGCTTTAGACTTTTTCAGTTCTAAAGCCCTATGTATCAGGAAATAAAAGATGGTAATGACATCATATGAGGGGCTGACTTTACCATAACAGTAGGTGAAGCAAAACTTGTTCACCATATCAGAAGCAATGATATTAGAGAGTATTATTATATGACTAATTTTAGGATCTGCAAACCCTGCTGTCTCTGGGCCACCTGATCAAGAGGTTTCCCAACTAGAATAGATTATCTTATTTTGTTATTTTTATTAAAACATTTGTCAGATTATCAAAAGCTTGTGAATCATGATTGTGTGACTAATAAGCTAGATGGCTAACCGACTGTAATTCTAATAGTAATCCCATGGACTACTTCCAGTACGTCTGTCCCTTTAAAATTCCAACACACTCCTTGTACTGAAATATAAAATTCATGCTGTCAGTACACAACACAAAAATTATTATGTGGGAAAATGTAAAGGAAGGAGCAACACCATTTCAATAAATCTACTGTGCATTTCTACTCTCTCAACACAAAAGGGTCTCTGTCTCTCAGTTTATTCTGCTGAAAGAAGTTTCTTCACTAAACATGATGTGTTCACCCAAATGTATTAAAGCCATTTGTTTTAATCCTTGTAATGCTTTTTTGAATCCACTGCCTGTTAAGTCTTCTAGTAACCCCGAAAGCTTTTCTGATGCTTTTACAAACTCCTGCTTCTCTTTATATTGCTGGTTTCCTGGTGCTGTCAATTCAGCTAAGGCCTTCCAGCCTCCTTATTAAAGTTGTTAATCCCATTAAAGAGCAATGAGTTATCTGGGGATTCCCCAACTCTATTATTCTCCATGAGTCCCCTGTTTTATTTCACCATTATTCATTTTCAAGGCTCCATCTTTGTCAATCATGTGAAAAATCGTTCAGCTCTTTTAGTTCTGATTGTCTGAATTTTCAACATTGTTAATCCTTTTGGCCCCTTTATTTCTATTGGATATGTGAAAAGCTCTTCAGCCACTTACGTTCAGATGGAGGTTGTCTGAGTTGCCAGTAACATCAAGGCCTATTATCATGTTAATTTTGTTGAAGGGCTACGTCTCCCAAAGCAACCATGTTGTTTCTGTTAATTTTGACATGGCCACCCCCATGACTGTGGTAATTTGGTTATGTAACCCTGTAAATGTTAATTCTAACAGAATTGTTGCAACTGTAAACTTCTAAATGTTAATTCTGATAGAATTCTTAAAATTGTAAACTTCAAATTGATGTAAAAAACCTCTGCAGCTGTAATCATGCAAAACAGAAGCACATTTGATTTGGAAAAAATACAGTTATGTAAGCTTAACCTACCATAATAGTGGATGTTTACATAATCACTGCTGCCATAGCCATAGCTATATGGGTGATATCCTGCCAAGGATATAACATTTAGCCAACTACTAAAACTTCATGACACCTTCCGCATGCCCAAACTGTCAGGCAGTCCAGGCTTAACTCAATAAAAGACAAGTTTGGACACAAAGCGCTTCAGAGCTTTCCTGTCAACAGAGAAAGGGAGACAGAGAACTGAAAGAATAATACTAATAACATCAAAAAATAAATGTCCAACCTTGTCTTAAAAGTGCATCAAAAAAGAAGGGGGTGGAAGAAGGGGCCAGCTATCGCAGTAGTGATCATTTGAACATCTGCTGTTATGGTAAGCTCATCTTACACAACTATACTATGTTCTTCATACTGATCATTGCTGCAGTAGCCTTAGCTATATGAGTAGATTGCCATAGCTAACTATATTGGGAAATGGAAGGAGAAGGCTCCATAAGTCCCTGGAGAATGGGCCTAGCAAAGCCTAGTCTGCACATAGAGAAGGAATCAAGTTTATAATGCTTTGTAAAGTTATGTATGAGGACCATGTAGCAGCTTCTAAAATCCACTCTTTCTAAAAAGCCATAGAAGAAATCAAGGTCTCTGTAGAGATGGGCTTGACCCTACCTGGAACAGGTTTGTCTTGATGAGTATAAAAAAGGCAATAGTCTTAGACAACTGATAGGAAATAATGTATTTTGACACACATTGTCTCTTCTTCTTACCTTCACAAGAAATTAACAATTAATCTGAAGATCTAAAAGATTTAGTTCTGTCAAGATCCCTGAGTTGTCTGTGGACATCCAAGGTATAGAGCATTCTTTCTCCCTCATTTTTATTTTCAGAAAAGAAAATGGCAAGATGGATAGCTTGCCTTAAAGTAAACTTCGATACCACTTTAAGCAAGAATAATTAGTTCTCAAAGAAACCTTGTCCTTAAGGAAAATGAGGTAAGGTTGACTCACCATAGGAGCCTGCAACTCTGATACCATTCTTGCAGAGGTTTGAGCAATCGGCAGAAGTGTTTTCTTTGTTAATAACCTCAAGTCAGACAGATTAGCTGATTCATGTGGAGCAAGTGGTAGTTTCTCTAACACAAAGTTAAGATCCTAAGGATGGACCACCAGTTTACTTCAGCAAAACTCCTTTCAAAAACATTTTGAAATGTGACTACCTTGAAAGAGGAGGATTCTTGGGCAGGCATGCTGAAATGACTGAAAAATGAACCTTGATAGAGGAGTAAGATAAGCCATAGGATAGTTACTCACACAAATATTGCAAAACCAGAGAACAACCAGCCCTGAATTGGTGCTGGTTATGTTATTGGCACCAACTAGAAAACCTTTTCCATTTGCTAATAAATGATTTCCTATGGATTTCTTGCCTCCATTAGTACCAGCAGCATGTCCTCAGAAAACAGGTGTCTAAAAGGAATTACGATCCTATCATCCAAGTAGTCAGTTGAAGATGATTGATGCTGCGGTGTATCAAACACCCATGTTCTTGTGTGAGTAGATCAGTTCTTTGAGGAAGCATGTGGTAAATGCCCCTGACTATTTTCAAAAGAAGGGAGAAACACAGTTGCCTGGGCCAGAAGGGAGTCACCACAATGAGCTTGGGGGACTTCTGAATCTTCAGAAGTGCCCTGGATATTAATGGAAAGGGTGGAAATGCATACCAAGAAAAGGTATCCATCTGCCAGGCCTTCTTGCATGGAGCCCTGGAACAGGAAATTGCCAGTTGATTGTTTAGAGAGGAGGCAAGAGGTCTACTTGATGAACTCCCCACAGATGGATCAAATCTTGGATGACCCCCAGATCTAGTTTCCATTCATGTGAGTCTGTTCTGGTCCTGCTCAGCTTGTCTGCCACAAAGTTTTGCTCTGATGGAATGTTGGATGCCTGTAGAGTGAGATTATGCTGTGAAACTATATCTTAAGCTAACATGGTTAGCATGCAAAGCAGGGTATGATCTGGTTCCCCCTTGCTTGTTGATGCATCACATCATGATGGTATTGTCTGTAACCACTTGAAGAGGCACTGGGGACCAAAGATGATTCAGAGAACAGGGTGCCTTGATCAGGACGAGCATCTCCTTGATATTTATATGCCTGCATCTGTCTTTGGTGTCCTACACCCCCTGCACTTTTGTCTCTCCTGAAACTGCTTCCTATGCAAATTCCGAAGCATCTGTGGTAACTAACTGCTTTGGAGCAGGGATAGATAAGGGGTGACCTTGGTTTAAGAATATCTGGTACCTCCACAAAGTGATTTATCTTCCGACAAACCCTAGTAGTGGGAACTGAAAAAGATAAAGAGTGTTGATGCTGGGATCAAAGATATTTCGGATACCACTGTAACTTTCTCATGTGGAGTTTTTCCAAGGATATCATGAGACTCATAAATGCCACGAGACCCAAATTTCGGAGGTGTTTCTCATAGTGATCAAAGTCCAAGCAGAAAACCTTTGAAATAGAAATAAAGATCTATTTTTTTTTTCCTGTGGAAGAAAAGTTCTTTGAGCTGCGGTGTTTAGATGACATCACAGGAAAATGACCCTGTGTGACAGAGTCAAGAAATTCTTTTTAATGTTCTCTTGGAATTCAATCTTGTGCAAGAGATCTCTCATCTGAGAGAGAGATAAAGAGATTCCCAACATTTTGAAAAAGACTCTGCAAAGATAAGCAATTCATCTGAATATAGAAAATGTGGATACCCTGCAGCCTACAATGAGCTACAACTGGAGGTAGACACTTTGTGAAAACTCTTTGTGCAATGGATAGTCCAAACGGTAAAGCTGAGAACTGATAATGTGATTCAGACACACAAAACCTTAAGAAACGTTTGAAGGCTCAAAGAATAGGTGCATCCTTTAAGTCTAGTGTTGCCAGGAAACTTGAACTAGGAAGAAGAGGCAACAAGTTGTGAAGTAACATCATTTTGAATTTGGGCACAATCACAAACAGGTTTAGGAAAGAAAGATACAGAACTGGTCTCCCAGCATTTTCTTTATTTGGGACTAGATAATGTCCTTGAATAAAGCCCCTTCCCCATCTGGGAAGGATGAATTTGTTCTATCACTCCTTGTGACAGCATATAATGAAGAACAGGTGGAAACAAAAAAAAGATGATCAGCAGGATGAGGAATGACTCCCTGGAAAAGAAGAATTTGCTCCCACTGCCAGCTGCAACCTTGGTGAATGATTTTCAGAACCAATTTATTTGAAGCAATCTGCTGCAAAAGAGATTCAGATTTTCTGGAAGAGAAAAACGGCCAGGGTGGGATGGGGTCACAGGGTGTCTGGAAGAGTTATTTCAACTTGGAGTTTCCTTGGTTTTGGGAGGTTTGAGACGTGTTTTTTGAAATTCTTTGCCACTTCTTTAAATGCCTGTTTATCTGAATTCTGTCAAGACTGTTTATTCTGTTTTTGCCAAAACTGGATGATGAGAAAAAAAAAATACCTAGGACAAATTGGAAGTGGAAGGCTGAAAAATTGTAGAGATTCCCTGGATCATTTTGCCCATTTCATCACACTTTTTATCACCTCCACAGCACAGGGGCCAAACACTAAATTTCTTCCCAAGAGAGAATTTAAAATCTAATTTTTTAATCATCTGTGAGGTTCTGAGAATGCAGCCAAGCAAGTCTTCTTAAAACAGTACTAGTGACCTTAGCCCTAGAGGAAGTATCAATAGTCATACACATACTGCAAACAATGGGTAGTGAGCTGTGTAGGAGAAGAAACTATTTTTTTTTAAAACAGATTTTTCTTCAAAAGAAGAAACTGTTGATAAAACATTCCTCATATTTTTTACTGGAAAAGCTCACCCAGACTCTGCCCTAACTTGTGATGGAAAAGTTAGTTTGTGTATGCTTTCTTGTGTTTTGTATTACTTTATTGCATTCTTCTATTTTGTATACTGTGATTTATTTTCTTTAAACTGTGTTTTACTTGTATTCTCTTTGTATTTGTGTATTAAAATTAGGAAAGAGACCACAGCTATGTCTCTTGTGAGTCACACAAACATTTTTCCAACCCTGGTGTTGTAGTGCTCTTAGACAAAACTGTCATTCTAGTTGCCAACCCCTTATGTTAATTTGTCCACATATCTCCTTCCCTCTCCCCTTTCATTGGTTGCTGTGACTAAGCTCAAAATCATCATTTTGTGGCATCACTCCCCTTCAACTATTTAAATTTATCAACCATTCCATTATATTCCATAGAATCAGAATACAATATGCTCACCCCCTTTCAGTCTGGGTTGCTCTTTTACAGGTAGTGGCTGTCCACTTAGACAGCTAAGGCTTAATTTACCCTCTGTTTCATAACTAACTGCTTAGTGCACACTGCAGTGCTTAGGATATTAACTCATTTCTTTCCATCTTACTTTTAAAATCTGAAACTTCTATTGCAAAATCACCAATTAATGGAGAGCCAACATTCTGCATCTCAGTACTCATTTTGGGATTAATGCATCTATTTTCTCCTGGTGAGAGAAGGAGCACAGAGACATTATTTCCTGGAGACTGCTGATAACTGGAAAGCCTAATAACTGCGTCATAGGGGACAGTTGGAATTTGCGCTTCTGTTTCTGATGAGAGAAGGATCAGAGTGCATTAATTCCTGACTGTTTCTTGTTGAGCAGAGACTGTCTGTGTTTGTCATTCCTGATTGGTCTGGTTGCTATTCAAGGCATCTACCAGGAAAGGTCTACAACAAGCCTGCAGACCCTTACATCATCTAAGACAAGACTGTGGATTACTAAGCAGGCTGTGGCCTGCTTTTCATCTTGGGATTGGTGATAATGTTTTGATTCTGGTGAGAGAAGAAGCAAAGGAGCATTGTATTCCAGCAGAGTGAAGCTGTGGTGAGACCAGCACTAGTTGTAGCCAGGCAGTAGTCATTCATGCAACTTCCCTCTTTTCATCTTTCTTGTCAAACTAATTCTTTATTTTCAATAAGTACTGCTTGATTTGTTTCTAACTTCAAAATATCTGCTAAATACTTCATCCTTAAATTTTCAGGGTCTACTTATTAATTTCCGCTCAAGTGTTTGGCAGTGCCCTGTATAGACACAGACACCTTGAGTGACACTTTTCCTGTAAAAGCATGACTGAATATTCACTAATACCTAGTTGCACATAGGACAACTAGTTTGCAGTGACAAGCATTGTCCCCAGATGTGCAAACTGGATACTCCTGACATTGCCTTATATTCTCACTTCAACCGTCTAATTAATAAAAAATGGTCTCCCCTCAACGGATGAGGGTGATAGTGATTTTGAAATAGTAAATTCTCTGTCAGTGGAGGCATGCCCAGTTATTGAGAAAAAGGGACAGTATACTGGGGGGGCAGTGCCACAACAATGGGTTGAAGTGTGGAGTTATACTCAAGCTGAATTATTGAATATAATCCAAATCTATAAGCAAAGGCCAGGGGAAACTGTTTTAGCATGGTTTCTTCGGGTTTGGGACACAGGGGGAGAAGCGGTGTCTCTAAATGCTAAAGAGATGCACCAATGTGCATGTTTGGTGTTTCACCCACATTTAAAGCAAATAGTAAACAATGTAAATCATGATGATCCCCAGGTGAATACACTGGTGGTGTGGTTAGCCTCGGCTTTCCGCGCTACTTGGCCTGATGCTACAGCAGTAGCTGACGAACATAAGCCTTAAAAAGCAATAGCAAAGGCAATACAGCAGTTAAAAAAATGGCTATGTTGGCTACCGTTTACTCACTGGAATTGAGAAATGGGACATTAGTGCTTCCAAAAGGACCAGATGCACAAATTATGACTAGCAATATGAGGAGCAAATTGATCAAAAACGCACCACAGTGGTAAAAAGGGCAGCTGATGGCTGCCCTGGCAGGCTGTGTAGGTCAGCAGATATGAGATGTAATAGCCACTCTAAATCAGATGGCAGAATTAGTGAAAGAAAAAAAACAGAGAAGAGCTAAAAAGGCAAATGCAGAGAAATCAAAAAATAAATCTGAAGAAAAAGTTACAAAAAAGCAAATGTTTCTAGATCTGTTAAGGTGGGGGATTGAAGCTGCGGAAATAGATGGGATAGCTACTAAAGAATTATATAAAAAGTGAAAGCAAAAACAAAAAGAAAAAGGTTCAAGTTTTAAGAGTAAAAAGCAAACCCCTACAAAAAGTCCAACCAGAAGTACCACTGAAGGGAAGGTAGGATGAAATCAATTATATCCTGACATCCCTACTGATGAGGAGCTAGCACAGTGGCAAAAGGGGGAATTTAATGATGAGAGAGATTGGGGAGGAAAGGAATGGAGAACCCCGGTCGAAAAAACAAAGACAAATTGACTAGTAGGCGGGTCCCCAGTAGCTAGGGGTACAGTAAGAGCAATTACAACTGGGGACCGACGCCCTTACGTACCCCTTACCATTTTTTGGAGGGGAGGGCCACAACATGTAATGGCTCTGGTAAACACAGGATCAAAAGTAACCATTTTTGCAGGCAACCCCCTAGATTTCGTGGACAGTATGTAGAAATTAATGGTTATGAAGGGGCAAAGACACTAGGTACCAAAGCCAAGATTAAGATAGCTTTTGGGAATGGTATTCCTATTTACATTAAAGCAGTAATAGCTCCAGTACCTGAACACATTTTAGAAATAAATGTGTTAAAGGGTAAAACTTTAGAAACCACTGTAGGGCCATTTAGGTTTGGAGTGCGGCATTGTTCAGTCAACACAGTTAAGGCTGTAGTTCGAGGCAATGCTAAGTGGGAACCACTTTATATTCCCACACCTAAAACAATAGTAAACATCAAACAATATCGTACCCCAGGTGGGCACGCTGAGATCACTGAGACGATCCAAAAACTGCTTCGGGTTGGCATACTTAAGCCAACAGTGAGTCCATTCAATAGTCCGGTGTGGCCAGTAAAGAAACCTGATGGATCATGGCAAATGACTGTAGATTATCAAGGTCTGAACAAGGTGGCCCCACCCTTAGCGGCAGCTGTTCCAAACATTGTTACGATCGTGAAAAAATTGTCTTCATCTGCTGGACCATATCATGCAGTTTTAGACTTAGAAAATGCCTTCTTCTCCATTCCGATAGCAGAAAAAAGCAGAGCCCAATTTGCTTTTACCTGGGAGGGGAGGCAGTATACCTTCCAAGTGTTACCTCAGGGATATCTGCACAGCCCTACCCTGTGTCATGGACTAGTGGCTAGAGACCTAGCCAAGTTACAGCTGGACAAAGTGACTATTTTTCATTACATTGATGACATAATGATTACTGGAAAAAGATCTGATGTGGATATCGCACTAAAAACTGTAATTCAGCACCTTCAGAACAGAGGGTGGGCTATAAATAAAAATAAAACACAACAAGGGACATCAGTAAAATTCCTTGGTATGATTTAAAATGAAGCAAAAAGGAAAATTCCTGCAGCAGCACTAAAAAGTATCCAAAAAACTGCAGTCCCAAAAACGAAACAGCAGGCACAGGCCTTCTTGGGAGCAGTGGGCTTTTGGAGAGCATTTGTACTTCACCTTGGACTGATTTTGCGACCCATTCACTATGTAACTAGGAAAAAATGTGACTTTCAGTGGGGTCCCAAGCAACAAACGGCTTTTAAAAAAGCAAAAAAGGCTCTACAGCAGAGCATGGGGCTGGGCCCAATTGATCCACAACAACCTTTTGTCCTTAAAGTAACAGTTGCCAATAATGTTATGTCTTGGGGGCTGTGGCAAAAGAATGACACTGGAAAAAAGAGACCCTTGAAATTTTGGTCCAAATCCCTGACTGGAGTGCAGGTGAGATATAGCCCCCTTGAGCAGCATGTACTAGCAGTGTACACAGCATTAATTCATGTGAAAGGAATAACTAAACAACAAACAGTGACAGTTAAGATAGACTACCCAATCCAGGGGTGGTTACGAGACAATACTTTAATAAAAACCCTAATAGCACAATCTTCGACTGTACAAAAGTAAAAGTGGTATTTACAGGAAAGGGCCAACATCGTGCCTGGTGTGTCTCAGGTACAACAACAGTTGGCTGGACTGGTAATTCTGGATGATGCTACTGCGATAAAACAACAGCAACATGAGCTTCCAAAGTCTCCAATTACTAAAGCATTAGCATTTGATAATTTGGATGCAGATAAACAAAAATTTGCATGGTTTACTGATGGTTCTGCCAAAATTGGATCAAATGTAGGACTTGGACTGCAGTGGCTTATTGCCCACGAACAAAAACTGTGTTATTTGACAAAGGTACTGCCGGTTCAAATAATCAGGCAAAATTACGAGCTGTTGCCCTGGTCATCGATAGTTTATCACCTAGAGATAAAGCATACATCTATACTGACAGCTGGGCAGTCTTTAAGAGATTGACAACCTGGTTACCTGCCTGGCAACAACAGAATTAAAAGATCCATGGCAGACCTCTATGGGGAGGTTCAAAAGACTGGCAACGGATTTAAAAAAAAAGCTCAACAATGCAAAATCAGTGTTGGACATGTAGATGCCCATGCATCACTTGTAACAAATAAAAGGAGGCATAACCAGCAGGTAGATAAAATGGCCACAGTACGTGTTGCTGAAGAAAAAGCCAAAAGTGCTAGTATGGCAAGATGGGCCCATGATCGGAGTGGGCATTTGGAAAGAGATGCGACAATAGAATGGGCACGAAGGCATGGTATGCAGTTAAATAAGGAAATAACTACAGATGTTATAAAGCAATGTGAAATCTGTCAAAAAAATAAACAAAAACAACTGCAAGCAGAAGCATGCGGACACATTCACAGAGGCAGTCGCCCAGCACAAATCAGGCAAATAGACTTTATTGGTTCTTTACCACTGGATCAAAATCAGCAATACTGCCTGACAATGGTGGTCACTTATTCAGGATTACTAATGGCGTCCCCATGCAAAAAGGCAAACCAGCAAGCAGTGTTAAAAGGATTAAATAAATTATGTATGACATATGGGATTCCCACTGAAATCCAAAGCGACCAAGGCAGCCACTTTACCGGAGCAGAGGTTCAAGAATGGGCAAAGAAAAATGGAGTTCAATGGGTGCTGCATATCCCATATCATCTCTAAGCTGCTGGTTTAATTAAAAGGTATAATGGGCTCCTTAAAAAACAAATTCAAAAGAACACAAATGAAATGTTACGAGGCTGGGCAAAGGTATTAAAATTAGCTGTGAGTCAGCTAAATAATAGACCTCAAAAGCATCAAGAAACTCCCTTGCAAATACATATGAATGACATTTGGTCCAACTGCTGTGTTTTAAAAATAAAAAAGCTGAATCCGAATGCCATATACCCTCTTTTGACAAATACTGATCAAACTCAATTCTGGCTATGTGCATTGACTAAACAAAGAGTGCCAGCACAAAATATAGTATTGGTTGAGACAGGTTGGAAACTCTTTCTCCCAGAGAATTGGCGCTGGGGGCAAAAAGGACTATTAGGAGAAAGTTGGGGGGTTTTACATTATGGGAGCCAAAACAAAAAGTGATAGTAAAGGCTATCAATTTAAATAACAAGACACAGATGATTCAAAAAGGACAACCTTTAGTAAAAATGTGTATGCATCAAGATGCTGTTATTTTACTACAAGACTATAATACTAAGCCAAGCAAATGGCTGGGAACAAAAGTTATAGTGACCACACCCAATCAGCCAAATGAACACGGGACTGTAATTTGTAATGGACCTAATGATACTGTTTTAGTATTACTTCATTCTGCTAAACAACCTTTATACTTTCCTCTCCATAGATTATTGCCACTGTTTGGGAAGGAGCCAACCTTTTCCAACGACAACACTTAGATGGGCCATATGACTGTCTTGATCCTATCCCTCTATTTGAAGGGGAAGATGTTGCAAATTTAACAGCTGACTGTGACTTTTATTAAAAATTGAGAGACCATCTATATGGGGTGACACCCAAGCCTGCCTTAACTTGGAACATCACTCAGACGGATAACATTACAACTGTATGTAGACTAAACTGTAATAGACATCCTAAAAAATGTGTTTCCAACCCTTTTGGAGGTCTGTACCAAAGGCTGAACAAGTCGGGATTTCCTTTAGCCAAGTCTCCATTAGATTCCTCCTGCATAGCTAAATTTCAAAGGGAAAATGACACCGCGGAAACCCTATCTCTGGATTTGAAAATATATGCCATGAACAATAGTTCAACTGTATTTAATGGTTTAGGACATGTGGTAAAATATACCAGAGGATGTAAAACTGTAAGTAGTGCTAGAGTTATACAACGTATTAAAATAATAGTTAACATGTCAGCAGTTAATATTACCACCAGGTATCCACATTGTAAAATTGTACAATTATGGCCGGTTGATTATTTGCATATCAAATACAGACATTACAAATATAAAAAAAATAAACGTGATGTCACAGGTATTCTTGGTATTGCACTAGGTGCAGTTGGAACAGGGACTGGATTCCTAAACAGTGTAAATATAGATATCCTACATAGCAAATTAAGCCGTTTGGGCACTGACCTAAATATGGCCTTTAAGCTACTAGCAGACCATGATCCTGAGCTGGGACAAAGAACCGTAAACGATATTTTAACTCAAACTCTCTTGTGGAGGTGGATTGAACATACAAATACATATACAAAACAAATTTTAAATAACCTCACAACAAAAGTAAATCAGACTTTTTGTATCTTATCTCAGTTGGCTGCCAACCAGCAATATCTGCAATTCACTCAAACTTGGGGGGCTAAGAAGGCAGCCCATTGGCAAAAGGAACTGCAACTGTATCATTGGTTAAAGCCAATAGATTTTGCATGTGAAAATAAGTTTTGTATACTGATTTTTGACTATCTTGCTAGTAAAAAAGAGACAAAGCAGGTCTGTCCATTTGTTACATTGCCCTTGCAATTTAAAAATAATTGGTGGGTACCTCAAATTGAATCTACTTTAATTGATCATAATGATGTACCCGTTAATGTGGCAGGTTGTAAAACCTGGCCCCAGGGGTGGGTATGCATGATGGTGAAAAGGAAGCCTCACCCATGCTTACATAATAAAACTGGGGAATGCACCTGGCACAGGTATGTAGTAAATGGTACAGACATCTACCAGCTAAATGATACCACTATTTGTGTGATATCCTCCTGTAAGTTAGCCTGGAGCGATAAAATGATCACAACTGGTGGAGCATACTGTAAAAGTAATATCCATGCAATTATTGATTTTTGTACTGGAAAATTGATTAGACTGACTAGATGGATAGACGTCACATTTAATGCTAGCATAAAACCATTACACACTTTTAAATGGCCATCTCTAGTCCACCCGAATTTTCAACAGATTAAGCAAGAAGGACAAACAGTATTGCAACTTCTAAATAAAACACTAAATGATGCGCATCAAACAGTGATTAAAATGATTAAAAATAAAGGTACCATTGTAAAGATTGCAAATAAAATACAGGATATAACTGTTTCGCATTGGTATGATGTTTTTATGTGGTCATCTAAGGCTTCAGTGTGGTTAAATTTGTTATTACATCCTTTACTTTTGACTACAATAATTTCTGTGTTATTTTGCAAAATATCATGCTGCATTTATTGTAAAGTGATGAGAAGGTACAAACTGATGCTGTCAGTTTTAACCATTATAAGGGATACACAGCGTACGTTGCTCGATGCAAGGGGTGGCCTGTGACGGATCCACACAGTCTACCAGTTTTTGCAATGCCTCGAGCCACATATCCCTGTGTATGTTTAATTATTGTTAGATTAATTATTGCTAGCTCTTAATATGCCACTACCTCACTATATGCTGCTAATATTGTAACAATACAATATGCTTAAGAGCAGGCCTTGCTCACTGATTACTGGTATTACTGAACTTTTGTTAGCCTATAAGATGTTTATCAGCTTAAAAGATGTTTACCAGAATGTGGGGATTTCAAAGAAGAACTATATCACAAGGTTGTGAGCTAACTGTTCTTTAAAAAAGGGAAGTAGGGCACAAGAACAGACATTACGAGGCTTTTGTTTACAACTTAGAAAATGATCTGTAATTTTCTAAAATATTCCATCAACTCATAATGAGCCTGTAATGTCAAATTTTTCTACAATATTCCATCAACTCATAAAGACTATAAAAGCTCAAAGGCTAAAATGGAAATCAGCATCCGAATTTAATCACAGCACCAACCTAAACTGAGCTTAGAGACATTTCGCCAGTGTCAGCCTTGCCTTGACTAAACAGATAGCTGCACTGGATAGGATTTAAAGTTTCCCTATCAGTGGCAAAGATGATTTTGTTTATGCATATGCTTGTAAGTACATGATCTATTAGTTTTTCTGTTTATCTAGTATTAGCTTTACTGTTTATTTAAAAAAGTTTTGCTTAATAAATTGTTAAGTTTGAGCCTTGGTGTCTTGTGTCATCTCTACTCCTGTATTAACCTCAGATTTTAAAGTAACGGACTAGTTCAACCACCACAACTGATGGAACCTATACTTCTAAGCTCATAAGGCAAGCCACCACACAATCCGGCATTCAGGTCATTGGAGATTCCATCGTGAGACACATTGATGTCCCTCTCACCAGGCTGAGTAAGGAGATATTCAGTCAGTTGCATATCGGGAGCTAGGATCTGCCAAATTATGCCCACACTCAGGTCGCTAGACCACAAGTAGCTGTATGACTCAGTCATAATCCATGTGGATGTAACTGACCTGAAACTTACCTCCCTAGACTATATGAAGAGAGACTTCATGGACCTCACATTATATGTGTCCCAGGCTGGTATGAGCTTAGCATTGAGCAGATGACTGACTTTAATAACTGGCTTAGTTTCTAGTGTCATTCTAAGTGGGTACAATATTTGTCAGCATGGAATGAGATGGTAAACAGACCACACTGCTTTGCCAGAGATGGTGTGCATCTCTCCTTGCTAGGATTTCAAATATTAGCTAAAACATTGTCTTCCTCCATAGTGCCTTTTTTAGGCAATGCCAGAATTAAAGTACTTCTGACATAACAAATCAAAACCAAGAAAATATAAATGTACTGCTCAATGCAGGAGTCTAAACAAAAAACTCCACTCCCTAGAAGCTCTCTTCACCCTAGAGAATGCTGACATCTGTGCGTTCACTGAGACATGGTTTAAAGATGTGGAGAACACACCAACAGTGCAAGGTTATAATGCATTCCACACATTTAGATCAGCTACCATGCAGACAGGGACTAAAGGTGGAGATGTCTCGATTTACATCAAAAATAAATATACCTCAAGGCTGGTCAAAGAAGACAATGCACTTCAGCTCCTCCATGTTCAAATCTCCATAGGAAAAATTCAAATGCCACTTCCTTGCAAGCTATAGGTTCCACTCTATGACCCAGGAAACCCATACCATTTATTTAAATGTATTGGAAGCACTCACCATCCAATGCAATACCATATTAATGGGTGACTTTAATTACCCCACTATTAACTGGGAATCCTATACAACACCAAACATACAGGCACAGAGACTCCTGGATTTTGTAAACACAAACTCCCTGGACCAAATTGTCAATACACCAACCAGGGGTGCAACCATACTGGATATGGTCCTCACTAATATGGAAGAGTGCTCCATACCCCCTAGCGTAATATCTTCCCTGGTAAGGTCAGACCATAAAATGGTATCTTTTGAAGTAAAAATAAAACCTGGGCTCCAGCTAATCTTGGAATATTCAGTAACTGCTCTAAGGCTAACTTCCTGTCACTAAGTGATAACCTGGCAAACTTTCAAGCTCCCTCTAACCCTAAGAACACTGCTGCCTATGCAGAACTGTCCACAGAAATCCTATACAAGCATGTTAATAGCTGCATTGAGGCAGCTGTACCCACCAGAAAGAAGTAGAGAGCAAACTCA
Source organism: Protopterus annectens (assembly GCF_019279795.1). NCBI lineage: Eukaryota > Metazoa > Chordata > Ceratodontiformes > Protopteridae > Protopterus > Protopterus annectens. Next base: position 841,021,617 of record NC_056730.1, on the reverse strand, counting down.
AAAAAAAAAAAAAAAAAAAAAACAAGCCACCCTGGTGGAATCACAAAATCAGTAGACTGTATAACAGAAGGAAGAAAATCATAGCAACAATTAGGAGATGCTGCACCCAGCAGGAGAAAACACTCTCATCAAAATAAACAAACAACTCAAAGGACAAATAAGGTCTACCAAAGCCAAATTTTAGGTAAATTTAGCCTCTGAGGCCAAAAACTACCAAAATGCATTATTCTGCTATGTCCACAACCTCAAGGGCTATACAGAATTGTGTGCAGAGCTCATTGTAAATGGAGCCACCTATACTGAGCCAGAAGATATAGCAAACCTACTGGCCGATAAATTCAGCTCCAACTTTACCCCTCTCACCCACTCAAACATCCTTCAGGAAATACTATCAAATATAACTTCTCCTGCTATCAAAAGGGAACAGGTCCTTAATTTTCACTCTAAGGCCAATAACACTGCATTAATGGGCTCAGACAGTATCCCAGGATGCCTTCTAAATAGCATGAAACATGTTCTATCAGGCCCCTGGGAATTGCTATTCAACTGTATCCTCCAAACAGGTTTTGTGCCTCATGAATAAGGAACAGCAAGAGTCATCCCTCTGCAAAAAGGTGGGGCATCTACAGACCCTAGAAACTACAGACCCATAAGTCTCACTAGTGTTATATGCAAAGCCATGAAAATAATCATAATGGAAATTATCAAGAATGATATAGTAAACTTCTAGACACTGGATCCAACGCAGTATGGTTTCGTCAAGGGCAGGTCATGCCTACTCAACCTGGTGGACTTCTTTGAGAATGTCATAAAAGCAATGAATGAGAACAAAATGGTTCACACTGCCTACCTTGACCTGACCAAGGCATTTGACACAATACCTAACTAGGGCATTGTTGACAAGCTCAGGAGGTTAGGTACAAACCCGTATGTCACCTGGTGGTTAGCCAACTGTCTCACAGACAGGTCCAAGGAAGTTAGAAATGAGGAGTCCTCCTCTACATACAGACCTGTCACAAATAGTGTCCCTCAAGGATCAAGCCTTGGACCTCTTCTTTTTGGCATTTACTTCTCTGAAGTCAAGGCCAATGTCAAGGGTCCTTGGCTGACTAAATTTGCAGATGATTGCAAATTAGGAGCTGTCATTGAATCCCACACTGAGACAAATGTTCTCCAGGAAGGGCAGACACAGACAAACAACTTGTGACAGAGGTATGGACTAAAACTAAATGCCAAGAAATGCATAATAGTATCCTTCAGGAAGTCATCCACCCCATTAACTATCCTACTGACAACACACCCCTTAGTAGTCAGGGACTTAGGGACACATAGACAGTAATCTAGTCTTTAACCATCACATGTCTACAGTAGTGAGGAAATCATTATATGTTACTCAACTTATGAGCAAAGATATGGCATCTAGGTCCAAGGAAGTCATTGTTCCACTGTATTTTGCATTCATCAGACCTTAAATTGAGTACAATGCCCCCTTTGGTATGTATCTAATCAGGCATATCCAACAACTGGAAAGTCCAAAGAGGTTCCTCACTAAAAGAATACAGAGCATAAGTAAAATGTCCTATGCAGACTCAAAACCCTATCCCTGTATTTTGTATCCTACAGGTTGTTGAGGGGAGATCTATGCCTGGCAAACAAGGTATTGTCAGACCCCATTCTGATGCACCTCCTGCATATCCACAAAAAAAAAAAAAAAAAAAAAAAAAAAAAACAGCACCAGAATTACCCATTCTAAAGACTTAAACCTTGTCTGTGATATAAATAGAACCTTATGGAGAGACAGATATGTAGCCCAGAGACTTCCCCATCTCTGAAACAGGCTCCCCATCCATGTAAAGCAGAGTTCCTTTCTAACCCAATTCAAGTGTAACTTGGACAATTGGATGGGGAACAGGAAATTCATCCCTTATTTGGCACCTATGTCTCTAATGGACACAGGTAACCTGTAAATGGTTCATCTCCCAGGCGCTTGCTTGTAAATGTTTCATCTTCCAAGCCCCTGCTTACACTTATCAATGGTACCAGAACTTGTCAGAGATTTGGGATACTTTGCTGGGCTTAAAAATGCCCTTGTGGGGTTTCACTTCATAATCTCGAATTACTTCTTCTTCTTCTTTCGGCTTTTCCCGGTTAGGGGTCGCCACAGCAGATCACCTTGTCCGCTCATGATTGGCAGTGGAGTTTTACGGTATCGAGTTGCCAGCCCAGCGCACAACCTTCCACAGAAGGCACACACATGCACACACTCACACCTAGGGCCAATTTAGAGTGTCCAATCCACCTGCAGCATGTCTTTGGGATGTGGAAGGAAACCGGATCACCTGGAGGAAACCCATGCAACCACAGGGAGGACATGCAGACTCCGCACAGAAGGCACCCCAGCTGAGGATCGAACCAAAGAACCTCTTGCTGTGAGGCAGCAATGCTCACCACTGCACCACCGTGGCTGCCCATAATCTCGAATTACTGAAAGCTCAAAATTCAGTAACCCGAGACTATGAAGTCGAACCATTCACAACACCGAAACCACAATCCCAAATCACATAATCATGAACATACATGCACCATACACCACTTAACATACACCCCATTCCACCCATAACACACAAACCACACATCCCTACACTACATATAAGAAGGGGGGCAAGCCCCCCTGAACCCCCCCCATGTGGGGGGCTGAGCCCCCCACCCCCTACTTATATATAACAACTTTGAGGTCGCACATAACATGAAAAAAAAAAAACTCACACCACGCCATCCTCCACTCGCTTACATACAAATACACATCACACATACACAAACACCAACAAATCCAACAATCACACTCACACTTACACCTCCCTACCCTTACCCACACACACAATGTACATAAACACACACAAACACTCACTCACCTGCTGTTTCAGGCACCATAACACTACACGCGATGTACCGAAAATGCATAAGCGCGGATTTGAGATATTCGAATTCGCTCTTAAGCACTTTCAGCATTCTGGTTTTCAGCTTCATGGTCTTGGGTTACTGAATTTTGAGTATTCAGTAATTCGAGATTATGAAGTGAAACCCCTTGTGGTCGTTAGTCTAGTAAACACCTATGAGCTTATGAACCCATGAATAAACTTTAACATATGAGCCTGACAATTTAAAATTCTGAAATTCAAAGCTGAAGATGTACATGCTTTTTCCTATACCTATCAATAATTTTCCCATCCTTATTAAAGAGAGTAGGAATTGAATTAACTAAGAGCTTATCAGCAGAAGAGTCAACTAAGGCTATAGCTGCTAGGTTAGGTTTAGGAATAGTATATGACAATTTAAAAGACTGAGGAACTTTATACATCTTATCTGCCTTTTTAGGGACATCTGTCTATTAGGAAAATTGCAGGCGGTAAGACACACATCCTCTAATGCAGATGCAACAGGAGGAATGGGTGTAGATTCTAGAAAATACTTCTGTAACAATTCATTGCATTTTCTGATGAACTGAGAACCTCAGTGTTTTCCCTCTTAAAACAGTGGGACATTCTAGTAATAGTCTCAGAGAAAGAGAACCCCTCCACACACAGAGAAAATGAGAAAGTGAGCTCTACTGTGTGTCTGAATCAGAAATCTCAAAACAAAACCCTGAATCCATCCCTGCATCTCTTTATTTGAACTTAGAATTGTGAATCTCTTCAGGAAAGGAGGCATCCCTCTTTTGTTTTACCGCAAACTACTCTACAAGAAGGATCAGTAGCCTGAATCAAATCCTAAGCCAGTCCCAGTAAACTATTCCTATCCAAAGAAACTTGAGGAAGATTAGATAAATGCACAGTATTCTGACACAACGGGGAAACTGTCCATGTTCCTTCTCCCAGGACCCACAAGAGTGGCTCTCCATTGCCCACTGAGTGGACCCCAACAGCCATAGAGGACATTGGTAATCCCCAGTCCATAGTGGCTTTAGGTGTTACAACAGAGGGATCTCTGGTAATAGAAGAGTGGTCCGAGATGCAACAAATGGCCATGGCAGAGTCACCCAGTTGCATTTAAGGGAAATTACTAGCCTGCTGTTGTGTTAATGGCTGTTTGTTTAACTTTTCCTTTTTGTGGCTGGAAGAAGAACTGACCTGACTGAGACTGACAATCTGTTCCACCATCAAGTCAAAAATGTGTGCCTCTATCCTGTGTAAAATAAGCAACAAATGCCAGTAAAACTACCAATGCACAAAAGTTACTTTTTTTTTTTACAAAAAAACACTGTAAAAAGTACTTTCAAACACTATCCCCGGGATTCATGAAGCTTGCGCCAGGTGCAGGCGTAGCGTCGGCGTTCTAACACCAAATATGGCAGCCGAGCGATTCAGGTACAAGCTGTTTCCACGTGCACTACCTGCATACGCTACACCTGCACATCTCCCGAGCCTTGTATGCTAATTACCCCATGTGCAGCAGTGTAGCATGCAAATGAAGGTATGTAGTGATTCAGGAAGTGGTGCAGGTGTAGTGTAAGCATGCATAAATGTAAACCATAGAAAATGGTTTGCATTTTTGTAAACATAAAATCGGAGCCATGACAGCCGACCAAACACATGTATTATATTGTTAATATATGCCAATGGCTAAATATATAGCCATTGGCATAAAAAAATGTACAAAATATAAAATTAACATTTAATATTTATATATAGTCGCACTATCACGAAGTGGAAGCGCAGGGCAGCGGTGCACAAAGGAGATCGCAAGGAATATATAAAAATATAGAATAAAACTGCAATGAAACACATGTCATGATTTTCCCATAATAGTCAATGGCAGGCATACTACACAATACTTATGGCGCAAGGGTTGCTAAGGGGCAGTGACAGTGTTATGCACAATAGTTAGGAATTAGTAGGCAATGCCATGCAAATGAGAGGAGTAATAGTGAATTGCAGATTCCCTGCTGGTGTAAGGATGCACCTCACGGTGTAGCATTATAACACTGAGGTGTGCCCTTGAGATAAAGATAACATCAAGAGAGGGGTGTGTCGCCATTGCTGTAAGCACATTGGAGCATTGCTAAACCGGTTTGCCCCTAACTAGGCAAAGCTGCATGATAGGGGTGTGTCGAATTGGCCATAGCTATGCTTAGCTGAGAGTACACAAGGTAAATGAGTATGCATGTGAATGGAAATGAAAACGTGCGTAAACCCGGTAAATTAGTATGCACGGCGCACACTGCACCTGAAACAGGAAGGATATAGGAAAGAAATAAGGAAATGCTGCAGCAGTGAAATTGGAGTACAAATGACTAATTAACACATAGAAGCCTACAGTGGGCCACTGACAACAGTTAACAAGGCTGCAAGCAGCTGCCTGCAGAATAGGAAAGGGGAGGGGCTGTACTGCAAAGAAAACAGTAAAGTGTCAAAGCAGAACAAAGCTGATTTGCAGTATATCAGCTACAAGGCACATTTTGCCATGACTGAGTAGGGAAAGTACAAAACAAGAAAGATGGCAGGTGGATGCATGCCTGATAATGGGAGGGTATCCATGTCAAAGGTGAATTAAAGGGCTACAGATTAATCAAGGCAGGCAAGTAGATCTCCACAGTAAAGGCCCACACTTGCATTACTCATTGCAAAACCCATAATTAAGACACGCTGCAGCTGGAATAGCTCATACACACCCACTGACATCAGTAGCATCCACAGCACAATACTATAAAGTGTGAAAGTACCTCACACACATTTGTGTATTCCCATACACTCTGCACCAGTGGTGTATACAGACGGGGAACTTTTATTATGTAAATGTTAGGGGCTGCCATAGCTGTGATCCACCAGCATGTGTTGGAGACTGAAGGTGTGGTGGAGGATGATGCACACGACTACCTCAGGCACCAGAGGAGGAAGAGGAGAGTGTTCAGACCCATGGTAACCTACCAGGGGCTACATGATCTGGAGATAGTAGAGCATTACAGGATGGACAGGGTCATCCTACAGCAACTTGTGGAGGTGTGCCGGCCACGCCTCAGAGCCGGAGCAAACAGATGGGAACCCATCCCAGTGGATACGAAGGTATAAGTAAGCCTGAGAATATTAGCTATAGGTACCTGTCAAACACCAACTGGGGATATCATGGGGATCTCACAGGCATCAGCATCCAGGGTACTACACCAGTTCCTGGATGCCATGTTACCACATGTCAATGAGCACATATACTTCCCCCGAACACAGGAGGAGTTGGCCAGCAATATGCATCTCTTCCACTGTGTGGCAGAATACCTGCAGGAACTGGGTGCAATAGCCTGCATGCACATAAACATCAAGTCACCAACCGGTGAGCAGGGTAGGAACTACATAAACCACAAGGGATAACCCTACATCAACTGACATGTCATGTGCAATGCCCAGGGCATTATCATGGATATGTGTGCTGGCAGCCCTGGAAGCTATCACGACTACCACATCTGGCATGCCTCACAGCTGTATCGGTTAGTTGCCGGGGGGGGGGGACATCCCAAATGGCCACCTGGTGGGAGATGCTGGCTATGCACTGGAACCGTGGATGATGACTCCCATCAGAAATGCACACATACCCATGCAGGAATGCCATAATGAGGCACACGCACAAACCAGAATCATCATAGAGTGTGTGTTTGGGATGCTGAAATCACGGTTCCATTGCTTGGACATATCTGGTGAAGTCTTGCAATACTCTCCAGGCACATGTGCCCACATCTTCATAGTGTGTGCCATGCTGCACAATATGGTCCTGTGGAAACAGCTGCAGCAGGGACGGAATGGTGAAGGCCCTCACAGCCCACCACCATTGCCAAGGGCCCCACAGGCACAGAGGTACTCAGACCAAGAACACCCTGAGCCAGCCCCAGTAGGCAGACAGAGGCGTGCCCAGTATGCCCATGCCTTGGCAAAAAGGGAACATATATCACACACACTGACAATGTAGGCACCTAGGGACTGACACCTTTCTCCACCTGCACACACAGTAAAAATGGATGGCACATGCACAAGACTACCTGTAAATTGTCATGTATAGGCAGTCTACTGTCTGCATCCAACATAGGCAGCTCTCAACTACTGCACACACAACAGCCATTGGCACAAGGTAAGTCAACACCTGAACAGTAAATTAAGCTATCAGCATATGCAGATACTGTATGTATAGATTCATAGGTAGGTACTAGGCCAACTGCCAAAGGCCGTTCATAAGCCCAGCCAAAATGTGTCAGCTTTTGCCACCCCATTGATTCATTAACTGTTCCTCTGTGGAGCAGAGACAATGGAGGGATCCCTGGGGTGCATCTACTGTTCCCCATCCACTCTTCAAGGTTTCTCTTGCAGACTGTTAGTGAGGGGCTCTATATAATGTAGTTAGGGGTGTTGTACTAAAGTATGGGGAGTGTCTGTGAAAGGAAGATGTCCCTCCAGCATCTTCCAGTTATTGTTGTGGCAAGGTTCAGCTCACTACAGTGTGTGGCTCACTGTGACATGGATTCCCATAGGTGGAGCATATCCATCAAGCCTGAGTTTGACATGGCTGTGTTTGCCAGCGGAGATCATCTCTGGGTAAATGGGATGCCACTGAGTAAAGCAGGAGTATATTCAGTCTGGCTGCATAGGCCATATGTTAGAGGCCAGTATTCCCCTTGGTGAGGTACTTTTGTGGACCTCCCAGCTGTTGGAAGTGTCTTCTGAGGTACATCTCACATGGGTTATTATACCCTATGATGGTACTGATGAGTGATGAGTAAAGGGGCACTATAACCCCAGTATGTCTAGATGGGAATACTTTAGTAATCAGATGGCCTACATAGAAAGATGTCCTAACTACTGAGGAGATATGATTGTCAAAGGGGAGATCACTATCTACCTTAATCCCCAGATACCCCGTTACCTCATCCATATTAAAGTGGTTGCCACTTATGTGTTAATATGTGAGTGCCAATTCCACAATGGAATGACCATGCAGTTAGTGGTACTTGGCTGGAGGCTGTGACATTGACACCCTGTCACGTTCTCTGTGAGGCCCCTTGAGGGATGTCTATGTCAGCTGGACAATAAATCATGCTCCAAGTTCGCAGTCATTGCCAAACATGGTCTGCCATAGTCCACCTGTGTTTGCCAGTACCTCTGAGACATATATGCCAAACAGTAGGGCTCCCAGGACTGAGTCCTGTGGGACATTAGTCGTGACTGGTCAAAAGTTGGACCTGGAGACCGCTAGTTGTACCATGTGGGTTCTGTGTGTAAGCCCATTGGCAACCCAACCTGTGATGTATGGGTGTATGTACAGGCTGGTGTGTTTATCAATAATACCTGAGTGAGGCATAATGTCAAAAGCCTTGGCGAGGTCCAGGTAGTATGTGTGAACCACCTCCCTGTCATCTAATGTATTGTTGACTGTATGTAAGACGTCAAACAGGTTCAGTAGGCATGAACTGCACTCAGCCAAGCTGACCTGGGTTGGGTCACATGTTCGGAGGTTACCAATGACTTTGTTAATGAGTGCCATGAGGATGCGAACCATACCATTGCAGACCAGGCTAGTCAGGCTTATGAGGTGGTAGTTACCGTGGTCAGTTGTGATTCCACCTTGATGGAGTGGAATAACTGTTGCCACGTGCCATTGTATGGGCATGTAGCCTGTGGAGAGGCTGAGGTAGGAAAGCTTAATTAGGTGGGGGGCAGGTTGTCTTATACAGTTTGCAAGATGCAGTCTGGGACAACATCTGCCTCCACTGATGCTGTGTTCTGCTGTGAGAGAGGGCCATTTCCACCTGTGTGTCTCTGATGTGTGGGATACTGTGTTGTGGGCTCTTTATGGGGTGAAGTATGCACTGAATTTATCTGCAAGGATGGTGGCGATATCAACAGGGTCAGCATATTTTGTGCTATGTTTCACCAGCACAGTGCAAATCTGTGTGTCACCACGTAGATCCCTGACATAGCCAAAGAAGGCTTTGTGGTTATCTTTCGAATCCTTTCGTATTCTCCTGCTGATGTTAGCCTTGGATGATGTCATGAGGGACCTACGTATCATACTAATAGTGGTCACGGATGTCTGCCCTTCATGGAATTTGCTATTCATCTGGAACACTGTCCTACTTCTGTAGTATAGTCTGTTTATTGCAGAGGTCCACCAGACTGGTGTCCTTGTCTAGGAGGAGTGAGTCTTGGTTTACCAGTGATGGCATAATCCATACATCCGTGTAGGTACTTATAGACTGCATTTGTAAATCTGTCTGTATTTTGAGCAGTGTTTCCCCTTAGCGTGGGGGCTGTGAAACCCCCCACCCCTGTCACTAGTAGTGTAAATTTGGCTGTAGGAAAGGTATACACTGTGGTATCCATGGGTGTGGGAGATGCTTGGGTGTGGAAACAGTGAATAGTTCATGGTCAGATCTAACCAGTGACCGCTTAACCTCTGCTGTGATGCACCTGTTGCCCATGTTGGTGATGACCACTTCTATTAGTTTCCACCCCACATTAGGGAGGTTACCATCTGATACAGGGCATATGAGGTGATAAATTCCAGGAAGCGCTGGGCCTGGAAGTGAGTACCAGAGTAAGTTTCCCAGTTAATGGTATGGTGGTTGACCTCGACTAATGCCAGGGTGTGCTTTAGGACTGTTATGTTCTCCACTGTCTCCAGGTAGGTGGAGTGCTGGTTCTGGGTCATGGAGGATGATCCGTAGCAGGCCACAGTTTACATTGCGGTTTTGACTGATGTTAGCTGCACATGGATGATCTCAGAGGTATCATGCTGCCCCACTAACCTGGTGGCGTAGGTATCCCTGATAAATATGGATACAGCCCCTCCATGTCTGTCAGTCCATGTTCTATGGCTAAAACATGTGGTATGCGTTATAGTTTGGTAGTGCTGGTGTGCTCTCAGGAGCCTTAAGGCAGATCTCAGTTACTGCACAGATGTTTATGTTGTCCATCCTGAGGAGTGCTGTGAGTTTAAGCATGTTGTGATCACAACCCCTGGTGTTGAATAGCATAACATTCATTGAATCTGCTATTGTGCTGTATATGGAGCTGGTATTCACCTTTGACACTCTCCTAAATTAGGCACCATGGGGGCACCAATAGCCTTGACCAGTATTCCAAAGCCTAAGGCTGACACATAGGCCAGTATGGTATTGTTGCATGCATGTTCTCCATCTGTGCTTGTTTTTCATCTCTCCTGTAGGTAACCTACTGGTAAGCAATAGAAAGCCTTAAACTTATACAAGTCTTCTAGCTTCCAGGATAGGCTTTTTGAGTGACTAAGTATCAGTGTTCTGTATGTTCTTGCTGTACTTAACTGTTTCCTGACTACATGGTGATTTCTCACTGTATGTTGTGATATGAAGGTCTGTTTATTCACATATTATGGCTGTGATAGCCTGCACTTTAGAGGTTCACAGATAGCCTACTACCTATCTGCCCAAGGGTAATTAGAAGCATAGCTACAGTGTGTTTGCTTTCCCCGCACCACTGATGAAGTAACTGAGCCTCTGTCAAGCATAGCCAATGAAGCAATTCCAGGCAGAGTTGCTGGAAGCTGTTGAAGATTGGGGTTGTGGAGGGTGATAGGGGCACTTAGTGATCTAAAGAGGGCATGTTAATGTGACAATTCAACACCATTCAATTCCCCCAACAGGTCTCGCAGATATCAAACTGGACAGGCTCCCCCACCGCCTGGCTGTATGGTTCTGAGACACATGATCCCAGGGGTGTATATTCTGTTACTCATTCACACAACAAGGTTTCCCTTAAAGTGTGTCAGTGAGGGGCTATGCCTAATGTAGTTAGGAATGTAATGTATTGTCTCACAGTACATTTGTTATATGTTGTTATTTCAAGAGTACGTGAAGCTGAGTGAGTTTGGGGGCCTTCACCCTTTGCTAAGCCTAGCTTACACATTGTAATCATCTAAATAGGAAATAGGTGGAAGCAACATTAATGTCAACAGTGTAATGGTTACAGCATCTGC
>NC_056730.1:840990631-841008131 GCF_019279795.1 Protopterus annectens | reverse complement strand
CCACACACATATAGACATTGTATAAAAAGGGTTCCTACACACGTGCATGTGCTATGTACACCCACCAACATCTACCCCACAACCAAAATAATTATATCAATACATACTGTCATACCATAACCAATTATTCAACTACTGTACAACATCTGCTGAAACCTTAACATACCTGGACACAGACACACTAACATGGCCCCATGTGAAATAGTTGCCGTTATACAATTCAACAGCTGCTGATGTAACAGGGTTTGTATGAAGTAATCCCGTTTCAAAGGGTTGAAAGGTTTGTACACCAGGACATGTTACCGAGTACTGATTATCAGCACAGTATGATACACAGTAACACCAAACTAAATATGTCTGGTAAGCACACTGCAAACCCCCTAACATTATATGCATAGCTATGCAGCCTTGAGCTGGTCAAACAACCTGGCCAGACTGAAACATATGCAGAAGTATTATGTACAGACAAACCCTGCACAAGTAGCAATGTTCAGAAATATAACAGCAGTACTCACATTTAGACCACATCCTCTAGGCATTTCATAGTTTCATAGTTTCATAGTATAGTACTAGGCTATCTGCCCTAGGGCCTTTATAAGCCTAGCCATAGTGTATGTGGCTTTCGCCACCCCATGCAATGATACAAAAGTGTACAAATTAAATTTAGTTTACTGTGCCTCTGTCTAGTAATGACACAGAGATGACCCCCGGGGTAAACCTACGATCACTCATCCACTCGTCAAGATTTCTCTTGAAGAGAGTCAGTGAGGGGCTCTGCCTAACATGGACTGGGATCCTGTTCCAGAGTGCGGGAAGCCTCTGTGTTATGAATCTGTCCCTCCAGCATGTCCTATTCATATTTGTGCTGAGGTTTAGATCTTTAGCTCTCTTGGCTCTGATGGATTTGGATTTTTTGAGGTGGAGCATGTCCATTAATTCCGGATTGGACATGGCCTTGTATGTCAGGCACAGATCACCTCTGAGCAGGCGGTATGCTACTGAATAGAGCTGGAGCTTCTTTAGTCTGGCAGTATATGACATATGTTGGAGACCCTTGATCCTCTTGGTGAGGTACTTTTGGGGTCTCTCCAGCTGCTGCAGGTGCTGGGTGAGGTACATACCAAATGGGGCATTGTACTCAATCATAGGTCTGATAAGGGAGGAATATAGGGGTACAATGACATCCTTTGATCTGGATGTGAATCCCTTCATGATAAGGTGGGCAAGGTAGAAGGTCTTTCTAACCACTTTGGCGACGTGGGTGTCAAATGAGAGGTCACTGTCAACTTGGGTCACCAGGTCTCTGATTACTTTTTCCGTACTTAATGGGTTACCACCTATGTGGTAATTTGTGGGTACTTTGTTTTTCCCAAAGGGGATGACTATACATTTTTTGGCATTTAGTTTAAGGCCATGACTCTGGCACCAGTCATCTGTTTCTGTAAGGCCCTTCTGAAGGATGCATGTGTCAGCTGGTGTATCGACTATGGCGCCTAGTTTGCAGTCATCTGCCAGCAATATATTACTGTTCATCTCCATACAGCTGTTGCAATAGATTCCAAACAACACTTCCATGCTGTCTTCCTCACAAGTAAGGCAAAGGGACAATGCCCAAGTGGAGTAGTCAATTATACTCCACTGTAGCCATGGTATTGGCTAAGGCAGTAGCAGCAGCTGATGTGCATGTAATTAGCTACTTAGGAACACCAATTAGTTATCAGGATAGCACATGTTACTCATCTGTAACTATAAAAGGTTGCCTTGTCACACATTCAAACCATCTGTATCTACCTGTAGGATACTACAAAACACAGAAAGATGAACCGAAAATGAGTGTTATACTAGTCAATAACACCTCCGATTACTAAGAAGGTATGTATAACATGTAGTATGTCTGTGTATGTAGTACCTCTACTGTAAGAATTACAGTGTAATCAATGCATATACTGGAAATAGCTATCTTGTAGCTATATATTGGTGAGCAGTAGAAATGCTTGTAGTATTCTATGTGTGTACCGCTGTAGGTCACACAGCAAACTCTGCATACACCACAAGGGATGATATGGGCTTGGAACCCACCAATTCTCTTCCAGCCACTGTCAGTGTCAGGATTGGTCCAACAAGTATGTGCTATAACAGGGGATAGTATATGTCGATAAATTGTAACAGTCGACATATATATGGATGTATAAGTAAGATGAACACGTTAAAGGTGGGCTTACCGTGCAAATATGGTGTGCATTGCGGGATATTGTGCCAACAACTGTGTAATGTGCAGTATTTTAGGCAGATCTGTATTCTATTCTACATAGCAGTTATGTTATGTTATGCAAACAGTAGTTAAGTCTATTGGCAATTACAATACTCAATAACATGATACATATCATTTGTAGTCCTCTGACAGTTTAGCAGCATGATAGCAAAGATAATTGGAAGAGCCAGGTAACTATCCATGCACATAACACATGTAATATCCACATCTCTAGTATTGTTTGCAAGCAATAACAGCTGTGCATGTGTACATGTTATGCAAATGTGTAGTGACCCATGTTACAGGTCTGGTTCTCTCTAGTATCGTTTCCAAGCAATAACAGCTGTGCCTGTGTACATGTTATGCAAATGTGTAGTGACCCTTGTTACAGGGTTGGTCCTCTCTATTATCATTTGCAAGCAGTAACAGCAGGGCATGTGTAGATGTTATGCAAATGTGGAGTGACCCTTGTTACAGGGCTGGACCTCTCTAGTATTGTTTACAAACAATAACAGCCGCGCATGTGTACATGTTATGCAAATGTGTAGTGACCCTTGTTACAGGGCTGGACCTCTCTAGTATCGTTTGCAAGCAATAAGTGCTGTGCTTGTGTACATGTTATGCAAATGTGTAGTGACCCATGTTACAGGGCTGGTTCTCTCTAGTATCGTTTCCAAGCAATAAAAGCTGTGCATGTGTACATGTTATGCAAATGTGTAGTGACCCTTGTTACAGGACTGGACCTCTCTAGTATCGTTTGCAAGCAATAAGAGCTGTGCATGTGTACATGTTATGCAAATGTTTGGTGACCATTGTTAGAGGGTTGGTCCTCTCTAGTATCGTTTGCAAGCAATAACAGCTGCACATGTGTACATGTTATGCAAATGTGTAGTGACCCTTGTTACAAGGTTGGTCCTCTCTAGTATCATTTGGAAGCAATAACAGCTGTGCATGTGCACATGTTATGCAGATGTGTAGTGACCCTTGTTACAGGGCTGGGCCAAACGGCTATGTGCACATCTACATAGAGTGGATATTGAGAGTAGAGACACACTGGTTGAACTACCAGGTTTGTGTAGCCCAACCTCTCATTGCCAACGTAACAGCCGCTTGCACATACTGTATGTAAGGTAGTGCACAGCACTGGTAATGAAGCAGGTTGCATATCATCTGTAACTCAAGTGTAACATCTGCAGTAGGAGTATAAGATGTAGGAGACAGCTGCCCATGTGTAATAGCCGCATCATTGGTAATGGCTCACACTATCTGATTATATCCTGATCATGTTGATAGTGGCATCAGAGTCTATTGATACATGACTCTGTTTGGAGAGTGGATGGCTGTGCCCAACAGAGCTCATGGTCCTGGTGGATGTGTGAGTATATACCCAGAGAAGGAAACAGACCTGTAGACACTTGCATCATCTGTATTCACCTAACAGGATGTGATGCGCTCCTCAGAGGAGGATTGCTGCTAAAGGTAGCTACAATGTTTCTGTAATAGCCAGTGTTGTCACGTGCATAACATAAATATTTACATGTGAAAATCACTGTCTAAAACATCTTCATAAGCAATATGTAAACTAAATACAGTACTTGGTACTTGTAGTACTGAATGCTCATACAGGCATGTCCACTAGTCAGCTACTTCGTGTTTACTAATGTCAGCTTTGTGTATGCGGTCATCCTGGGGGAATGTAATCTCTATACCATGTACACTGCCAACCCACCAAACACTATGCCCCACACATTGTTTGGGATGCAGCTACAGAGGTAAGCTGGAAGGCAGCCCAGTCTACAGACATGACTGGACTGGACAGTCATGAGGTGTAGGTTAACACATGCAGCTCATCAACACAACCAACACATACCCTTACCAGAACACAGTAAGGACAGCTACACACACTACCATAAATCACACACATTCACAGACGCTTCTACGTATCTGGCCAAACAAATGACTCCCCAAGCAGGAAAAGACAGACACCGAATTACACAAACTGTATGAGATAGTTTGCATAATTGTGCCACACCTCAGAAAACGTGACTGGAAACATGCCCAACAGTACTCATTTGTGAATGCAAATTCTAGCACTATGTTACACATCAACCTATACAAGGGCATACATACTGTCAGCTGCCTGTCTGCCATGATTAGCCACATACCTACACACTCAGACCACCTTTTGAACTATACACATGGCTCTGGCGTATTCCATGTTGTTGTGCAGGACCTGTGAGGCAGTAGCCTGGACTGCATGGAAACACATGTAGGAACTGTCAGGTCTTGTAGCCCATGCAGGTATGTCCCAAGGCCTGGGTAGCATTCTACCACTGGCCAGAATTATATTGCAGTACAGGTAAAAAAGGATTGTATTCCACAATTGTCTAGTGTAGTGGTGCAAGTCAAAGGGTATCCAGTATCTGTCTGCCTGGGATAACATGGTTGACAGACCATGATGCTTTGTCAGACAGGGTTTACACCTCTCACCCCTGGGAATATGGATACTGCCTAGGGCTCTTGCTTCCTGTATAGTGCCTTCATCATGCACAGTTCAAGTGAAGGTTCACTGCTCTTACAGGGACAGCCAAGCAATAAATTGTGGGTCTCGCTACACAATGATACATGTCAGAAACACTATATGGACACACATATGTCAATCCCTAACATGCAGAACATATCTGTGCAGTGGCTGAGACATGTTTCAATGCTCCAGAGAGCACACCTGCATCACCATGTTATAACACATACCTCACCTCTTGCCCATTATCCTTTATTGGAACACACAGGCTGCAGGTGTGTCCATATTCCTGAAGGATATGTACACTCCCACGCTAGTTGCACTTGCATAACTTCAGATGCATTATGCTGAGCAAGTACCTTTGTGCCAAAGTGGATTTCAAATTGCGCCTTGCGACAGATGACCAACCAGTACACCCCCACACTAGTTGTACTTGCATAACTTCAGATGCATTATGCTGAGCTACCTTTGTGCCAAAGTTGAAATCAAATTGCACCTTGAGACAAATCACCCGCCAGGCCGTGGATTTCCCAACTGTCATAATGTGCTGTAATGGGGAAGATTAGGTCTGAGACAGAACCATAATAATGGCTACTCTCAACTATTCCATTATGAACTGGGAAGACTCCTCATGTACCAACATCTGCGCTCAATGCATGTTGGATTCCATTGACCCCACTGACCTGGATCACAGCAGTCACACAAACAGGAATAACAGTATGCTACACATAATTAGTCTCCAATGCCAATGTTATGTTTCCTAAGAGCAGAGTGGTGACTGTCATGGCACCCATGCAGATGGACAATGCATGTGCAAATGCTGAATTTTACACAAATGAACCTTAAGCAGTCACATATGTGCAGTGATTGTGCCATTGAAACAGAACCAGGATTCAACACAACACAAACAAGAAGGCAAACTGGTGGTACCATGCTTTAAACTGTAGCACAGAAGGTAGTAACTGTTGCAAGACTGAACACACATGAGTGTAGGTGATCCCTGGTCAGCATCAGTAAGATGCAGATACACCATGTAAAACCACACAAAGCTACTGTGAAACTAATCAGCCACATATTATGACGCCAAGCACAGAGCATTCTATAGCTGTGTCATTAATCGCAATGGCAATGACAAGACCTGTCGTGCTGCATAGCACTATGGCATGGGAAGTAGTGCACCTACAGAAATAGCACCTGTTCATCCAGATAGGGTCTTGGAGAACCTAAACTCACTCCCCCCTCCCCCAACAGGTACACTTAGTAATATATCCATGTACACTACACGGCCCCTGTAATAATGACTATGCAGGTACAAGGTACACTCTAAAGCCATACATACAGCTTTCATGGGACATGTCAACATCTCAGGGTGTATCCTACACAAATGTAAGAACATTCAGCTATCCACATGCACATCATGTTCAATCATAGCTCCATGTCAGGCTGTGTACACACCAAATGGTGCACAGCAACAGTTATCACACCCCACAAAGGGGGAGACACCATTGATAATGGGAAATAGTGCACAACTACCCTGCTGAGTCTGGTCTGTAAGGCCATAAACCATGATCAACATATTTGATGTACTCGGTACAGATGTAGATGACAGTAGGGTTGATTCACACTGCATATCATGACCTTGTCAGGTCGTAGGACACCATCACCCATACTGTGTTCCAGCTACACTCAGTAAACTAGGTGTATATTCTTATGTGTCAGGAGGGGTTGTCAACTGGACTGTTGGCAGAACCAACACTACAGAAGGTGTCTGACTAATACATGCACATCAAATCAGTGCCAGCCACAGTAATACAGGGTTCATTCCTGGTACTCTCCCTCTTTGTTATCTATATCACACAGACTAACACAGAAGGCATCAGCCTATTGATGTTTGCAAATGACTGTGACAATAGTCGACTCAATGTGTGCTGTGTTCAACATACAGAAGGCCCTTAGTGTGTCAGATGTGTGGTGTGTGACGTATGGCCACAAACTGACAGCTAAGTATTGCATTGTCATCCCCTATGTTACAAACCCTGTACCCATGAACTACCACCTAGGCAGCGGTCAACATAATGGCAACTGGGTTTATGGGATGCAGCTGGACTTTGATAGTTACTTCACCACACCAGACAGGTAGTCATATGTGGCAACCCTAATCATGACAGGGTGCCATCCAGGAATATAGAGATAATAGCTCAGCCATACTCAACACCCATGTGACCCATAATAGATCATATATTTCCTTTAAGGGTTATTGACCATGTGTAGATGGCCTACACTGCCCTTCTCAATCCCTAGCTGCACTATGTAGCATGTAGCCTACCCTGAATAAAGCCATGTCCAATGCAGAGTTGTTGGACATGCTACACTTAACACATCCTGATCCCAAATAAACACATACCTCATAGACATCCACCTTTCTAGTACAAGGATCACAACATGCCTGACAGACCTCTGTCCCATATACTTAACATACTCTTGCCATACTATGCATCCCTGTCCAGCAAAGCTGCACATCCCCCCTCTCTGTGACATGGTGTGATGACCGCATGTCAAATATATCAGTAATCCTGTGGATCAGTTCTGTGGCACTGCTTGAACTGGCCACTGAAACTTACCTGTCTGTTGCCTATAGCAAGGTAACCTGTCTGCCTAGGTTCATAAATGGCCCAGGGCATATAGCCTACTAGATCTCTATGACCATACATGCTATAGCTGATATCCAACCCTGCAAATACCATCAGAATAGCTACTGTCCCATGTGTTACACATGTGCAACACAGGCAATACATGGCAGGATGCTACACACCTGCACAGTGTCATGTAGATGTATATGGCAAAACACATACATGCTTGTAAGTCTGCAGGGTCACAGGTCATGTCCCTAATGGCTATGTATGACTATACATGTGACATATACACAGCATTAAGGTCAATTGCATTAATGTGACCATATCCAGGCATGTGCTGATAGGTAAAGACACCAGTACAGGCAAACAGTCATGCCCACATCAAGACAACATCCACATGGTGTATGAGCAATGTCATCACATGACACACACATGTATGGCAATAACATCACATCACCAGTAAGTGTTAAATGTGTGTGAGTTATACATGTCAGTGGTTTAGTGTCATGTAGATTTGCAAAGACGTATTTGTAATCTTAATAAATGTGATACACATGTATGTTCAGCTGTACTGCTGTACTTTTCTGTGAGTTACTGTGACCTGTCTCCATCATTATGTCTTCCAGGTATGCCACATAGCAGACTGCTGGCGTACAGGCACTTGGAAGATGAGGTCCTCATCCCAAACCTCCTCAACTACCACACAACACTCATCAGCCATATGTCACAGGATGCACAGCAGTGGGATGCCCTGTGGGAGGAATTCTGCAGGAGGGTAAATGATGTTGGCGGTCACAACTGCACCTATCACCAGGTGTGTCGACACTGCATTGACCTCATAAGATGGGCAAAACAGTGTGCTAATGCAATCACAAGGGAACAAGGTGCAACAGGTGGGGGGGCCACTCACCCAGCCCCCACTAACACATACAAAGGAGCTACTGACCAACCTGGGGACACCTGCAGACCTCCATCCACAAGCTTTAGCTGGTATTGTGGAGGTGGGTGTCTCTCAACTACCAAGCCTGGAGTTGCCTGGTAAGTCAGTACTGTAGATATAACACAACTATATTTCACATAGTTACATGTGTTACTGAACAATATGTAATGTAACATCATATGCAAGGCATGTATGCACACATGCCACATACTATAGTATGCTACTCTATGTATGCACAGATGTGCATGCTCCATAGTATAGTGTATTGTACTGCTTATGTGCTAACATGGACATTGCACCCTGTAGCTATCACACAGGTGTGGATAATGATCTTACTGCTGTGATACTCTTGTTTAGGAATGTCTGGTGTTTTCCAGTGACAGCAGCCTGTGACAGGTGAGATTGTTATTATTTACCAGGCTTGATAATGCACGGAAAATATTAATAGGTTCATAGGTTCATAGGTAAGTACTAGGCTATCTGCCCATGGGCATTTATAAGCCTAGTCACAGAGTGATGGCTTTCGCCTCCCCATTAGATTAGTAACCTGGGCCTCTGTCAACAGGGCTCCTGAAGTGATCCCAGGGTAGAACTTACGATTACCCATCCACTCATCAAGATTTCTCTTGAAGAGGGTCAGAGAGGAGCTCTGTCGAATATGGATTGGGATTCTATTCCAGAGTGAGGGGAGTCACTGGGACAGGAATCTATCCCTCCAGCATGTCCTGTTTATTGTTGTACATAGGTTCAAGTCACTAGAATGAGTGGTCCTGAGGGATCTCGTTTTTTTGAGGTGAAGCATGTCCTCTATCTGCCATAACACACGTAAGCATAATGTATGGTGGTCCTGTTAATGGACACTGGTCAGACCTGCAATGCATCACAGTGTTTAGCCATGTGAAACAATTGAAGACTATATGAAACACCAAGACTAAACCTTCCAAACTGTCATTGCCAGATGTGTGGAAAACAGTGAATACAATGGTGGAGGTGTGTTCCACTGTAGGGACAGATACTACATATCAGCATTACACATGTTGGGAATATGAACAGTACTGTACAGAGAGCATATGTGTGCACACACTCTAAATGTGTTGGAGCTGGAGTATGACCGGCCCACAGGATACACCCTTGTGGATTATACCCTTGCTATGAATGTCACACAATGTCATGTGTTATCTGACATGTCCATGATATGTAGTAGGCTGACTGCAACACTGATCAACTATCCTGCAAAACATGTCTCACATCCCATACATACCACCCTTTGTCTGCATAACCCTGTCCTCAGTGGAGCACATGACATCTATGGGTATATGTCATATGGGATAACACTGACATGTGAAATAAGATGGCTATCACAACCATTGGACAGAACATGTGTACACATGGCCATGGAGGATGGCCAGAGGCATGAAGCAACGCACACAGTAGAAGTGATGTACATGTGTGTACACCCTGTTGTACATTGGCTCGACACAATACAACTATGACCTTTGTGTAATGGTGATATTGCAGATGTGAAACACTAAACATCATACAGGCCTGTGCACAGCTTGTGTAGGCATAACATGAAACCACCACATAACATGTCTTGAACATCTTGAGTGTGTCACGACATGAAAGCATTCACCTATACAGTATCCAAATACATACATGTGTTGCACAACATACACATACAACCACATCAGGCCACAGATACAGTACATTCACCTTGCTTGTGTCAGACATCACTGTCATGCCTGCTCCTCATGTGTGTGAGGTACACAGATGGCATGTGAGACATAGAGTACTGCTTAGTTAGCCATGTGTGGGCATAGTTGCCAGGCATCAGTAATATAGTTGCAGATGTGCAGGGCTGTCATCTGTATACCCTTCTGTGACCTGTGTCACACATGCCACATTAGGGTTTATTGTGTATACACCTCAGTGATGTGGCTCACATTCCACATTAGATATGTATTGTATGTGAACATAGTCATGGCTATGAACTGTGCCAGTAGCTCACACTGTATAGCAATTGTGAAGCCACATGATTCCCTGCAATGGCTATGCCCATCTGCTCAATCTGCTGTATGTCCCTGCACATTGTTTAGGGTGGACAGAAAACACTGCATCAGCTGAAGGCCCATGTTAGTATAAAATGTCCCTGCATTGGTATACCATTACTGTACTGTAGATTGGAAAGGACACCATTGTGTTACGCATGTATGCATGTCATTCAACATGTCAGCAGGCGACATGTCATACTACATGTGATAGGCAAGGTCATACTCCACACAGCAGGCCAGTGTACTGTAAACCTGTGGTGGTCTGTGGCACCATTGTAAAGTAGGGAAAGACAGTCAAACATGTGTATACACCCACATGCACAATGCCTAGACTCAGCTCAGGGGTAGGCGGAATAATGTTGAACAGACATGCACTGCTTTGGGGGAGATATGCAAGCTAGGGCTCAGGCAAACATAGTATGCAGTCGACATACCCTACTGCTCATGTTCACACACATAGGGGCGGTGGCCAACACAAAGCATCAGTGGCAGATTTACAAAGGTCAGCGATGGTCTGTTAACATGTGGTGTATGTTTCACACACCATGGCAGTGTGGTGCAATGGTGCAAAGTGCATGCATTGTGTTGCAGATATAGGGCATAGGCTACTAACACAAATGGTGCAATACAGGTATGTATGCTAACCACCACTATAATTGTGTAAGGTGCATGCCATCTGCTATAACACATGCATGCTGTTGGGTGCAACTCAGGGATGCATGATAACTACCACTATAATTGTCTAAGCTGAATGCCATCTGCCATATCACCTGCATGTAGCATGTGTGTCTGTGTTTCTGTGTGTCTATGTGTCTGTGTGTCTGTCTGTGTGTGTGTCTGTGTGTCTGTGTGTGTGTGTGTGTGTGTGTGTGTGTGTGTGTGTGTGTGTGTGTGTGTGTGTGTGTGTGTGTGTGTGTGTGTGTCTGGTATAACTTGTAATGTACAGTTCTTGTCTTCCCCTCACAGGTGTTGGTGTAGGTACGTTGTCCTCCTGCGGTCCACCTGATGTTAGTGTCCCCACAGACTCTAGCAGTGATGATGATAGTATGATTGAGGCACAGGTAGGGTTGTCAGGGGATGAAATTGTGCCATTGGTTGCCATTCACCTGTCTCTCATTCATCCTTGCACACAGTTCCCCTGCCTACAAATAATCCATCACCACTGGCCATAGAGGAATGACAGTTGACGGGCGGTAGCATGGAACAGGGAAGAGTGGAGACTATGGAAGGTGTGCCTGCACACCATGATCCCAGTCAACTGACTGGTAATGTCCCACACAGGCATGTGCCCAGCGCTGTGCATAGGAGGACCACTGGCCAACATTCCCCTGCAAGACAAAGCACATCAGTTGGAGTCACCATATGCATGTTTTGGGCTGTAATGGAGGCACAGGCATGTGCTGAATGGCACAACAGAGAAGGTCTGAGGCTTCAGAGGGCTGCTGTCTATTCATTAACTGACAACATCCAGGCACTTCCAAATGCTCACCATCATCTTGCAGATGTATATATATATATATATATATATATATACACACACACACACACACACACACACACACACACACACACACACACACACACACACACACACACACACACACTCTTTACAATTCACATACCCACGTTTGGCAATCCTGCTGATGTCACCCACCTAGAAATACACCCTCTGGGACTACTGTAACCCAGTATTCTCCGTAGCGTGTGCTGTAACTGCGTATTGTTGTAGTATGATAAACTAGTTAGGTAGGGGTTCTATTCCAAGAGAGGCCAAGTGTGTGTCTGTGAGACTGTCTGCCTGAAAAAGTAACAGTGCCTTTTAGAGAATGCACACTCTTTACAATTCAAATAACCACCTTTGGCAATCCTGCTGATGTCCCCCACCTATAAATACACCTCTGAGAGTGCTGGAACCAAGTATTCTCCGTAGAGCATGCTGTAACTGCATATTGCTGTTGTGTGATAAACTAGTTAGGTAGGGGTTCTATTCCAAGAGAGGCCAACTATTTGTATGTGTGTCTGTCTGCCTGAGAAAGTAACAATGCCTTTTAGAGTATGCACACTTTTTACAATTCACATAACCACCTTTGCCAATCCTGCTGATATCATCCACCTAGAAATACACCTCTGGGACTTCTGTAACCCAGTAATCTCCATAGCGTGTGCTGTAACTGCATAATGCTGTAGTGTGATAAACTAGTTAGGTAGGGGTTATATTCCATGACAGGCCAACTGTGTGTGAGTGTGTATGTGTGTCTCTGTCTGCCTGAGAAAGGAACAATGCTTTTTAGAGTATGCACACTCTTTACAATTCACATAACCACCTTTGACAATCCCGCTATTGTCACCCACCTAGTAATATGCCTCTGGGACTGCTGTAACCCAGTAATCTCTGTAGCACATGCTGTAACTGCGTAATGCTGTAGTATGATACATTAGTTAGGCAGGGGTTCTATTCCAAGATGGCAGGTGTGTGTATGTGTGTGTGTGTGTGTGTGTGTGTGTGTGTGTGTGTGTGTGTGTGTGTGTGTGTGTTTGACAGTCAGAGCCTGTGTGGAGGTGGTTGTGAGTGTCTAACCACTGGACATGTTGGGGAGCAGATTTTGTAGTTTTCCTATATGGTGTCATTATTATATGTCTCAATGTCTACCTCACGAGGAGTACAGATGTCAGTCAGCCAAGGGACTGTGTTGGCAAGCCATACCCCTTCATCTGGCAAAAGGCCTGGTGAACAAAGTATGCAACCCTACTATTACCCGGAATACGTTCTGAACCCATGTGTCATACATAAACACACTTGCCTATAATAACCCACTATGTTGCTTGTACCCTGCACATTGGTGACATATAGTAGGCATGGTGTGATTGCAGTGGGCTGCAGAGGCATGGCACCCTGTACTGTAGTACAATAGGCACATAATTGTGGACAATGTGCCTTCACTATGTTCCCCACTGGAAGCCTGCAACATATGTGGTGCTGTCAAATGTGATCCACAGAGGCCATACAATGCCTTCCACATGTGCCCTGTATGGACCAATGCCACTGACACCAGGGAATACCTGGATCATGCTATCAATGCAGGTGCAGGGTCAACCTGCTGTCTATAAGCAGGTCCTGCCACACCAGGCCAGTATTGGCATATCTGAGGATTACAGTCTGTGTACACAACATGTGCCAGCCAAACCAGGTACACTTGCATATGTCACTGTACATTATTGTGGTATGTGCACATCCCAGGCAATGTCCATGTCAAGGACTATCAAACACAGACATGGCATGCATTGCAAAGCTATGGCCATACACAATGGTAACCAGGATGTCAGGACAGTTCATACAGTATCCATCTGTGTGGGACATTGCAGACACTACACCCCTGTACCACACTGCACATCATTGTCGGGTGGTGTGATGCCAAGGATTACCCCTCACCTAGCCTTGTACAGCCATCTTGCACAGCCAACCAAATGCACACCCATGAAGCAATGCACACATGCATGTCAGTACTGGCACCTTGGGTCTGCATGTAGGGTATGATGCTCCCAACCACAGTCACACCCAGTATAACTCCCATTGGCCTACTGCCTGATGTCAGACAAGTTCACATGCCCTAGCCCATAGAACCTCCGGATATCTCCTGTGGTGCATGTAGTACCTGTGCATTACTGCAGTGTGGCAAACTAAGTAGTTAGGAAGTGTATTTGTGGGCCAGGCAAAGTGTGTCAATGTGAGTCCATTAGAGATTGTGGTTGTGTTGACAATGACATCCATTCATGTGGACAGCCATGTGTGTTACACCTAATGTATGTCTACTATATCTCTGTTGCAGTTGTTGCTCATCAACACACATATATGTTCTTACAGCACACCAACATGTCAGCTTTGTGGCACATGGAGTAAAAGCATGCACTTGTAATAGTAATGACTAGTCAGTCAGGGGTTTGAACCCCTGTACTGGTAGGTGTGTGACAGAGGATGCTTAGGTTTTAGTCTCCAAGCCATTCTCTGATGTACTTTGCCTCTGTCTGTCCCTCCCACACACTCTCTGGTGGATGTGGAGTTGTACACCTGCTCAGCAGCAGCTTGTGTTTTGTAAGTGATGGTCATGATCAGGTGATGGCCTCTGCACCTATTGCAGTCCTCCCCTAGCTGATTGCATGTGGAACAGCTGTGATGATGTTCCCATAGCCAATCGCATGAAAACACAGTACAATATCTAGAAACATCATGTTGGTGTTTGCCCATGACAGTCGTTGTGAGTGGTATCTGGATTTGTTGTTTGGTAAATGACATCATAGATGATATCTGGATATTCTTCAAACAACACACAGTGGGAAATAGCCTAAAGACAGGAGGGTGAGGTGCCAGACATGACTACATCATGTAAGTGTAGCTATGCTTCATTGAGACTACTGCCAGTTTACCAAGTTGTGTGTGGTAATGGCTATTCTGCATGTTTTAAAACTGACAAGACAGAACTCTGTTTTTGAGGGACCCCCATCTGCAGGGCCATCTGTGGACTGGTCAGTGTGTGGAATCATTTGTTTCCTGTGTTACTCACGGAACACACATCTGTGAACTGCAGGAGCATAGTGTGAGGATTGCAGTCAGTACATGGTGATAGTGATGAGCTATTGCCATCGCATCCCTGATTGGACATATGTCACATGAAACAGTGGTATGACAAACACTGTCTGGGGTTCTGAGTGACATGCCAATAATGGGCCACTGTCCATAGCTGCAGTCACAAGTCTTCTACACTTTGTACAGATGTCATGCAGTATATATGCATGTGTTGTGCTCCCTCTGCAAATGTATACCATCTGTTGTGTTGGGTTGATGGTCATATCTATGCATGCTGTTATAAGTAATCCTGAATGCTGTTGACTATTACTAAGCCATATCTGTGTTTAAACTGCAATACCATAGGCTGTTAGGCTGTATGGGTTTGGAGGTCCCGGCAGAACCTCCTGTTCCACTTCAGCTGGCCATGGCACTGGGCACCAGCACATATGGGGCCCAGCCTTCGACCTCCACCTCTGTTGGCTCTGCACCACCTTCTGGTGGAGCCGCCACTGAGGATGGAACTTGTCCCCCCTGGGAGCAGGTCCAGACAGGAACATGTCCACTGTCGTAAAGTCCTGGATGTGGTACATAGGGAGATCAATAAGGGGTTTCAAGGCCAGATACGCCAGCTCGAGGCAAAGTGTCACATTTACAGGGTGAGCCTGCCCATCCAAGACAGCCCCCAGCACTGCCACTTTTGTGACTGTTTTGGTGCAGTGGTGGCTGCCCATGGGCTGGGGACCTCTGTCCCACTGTTTCCATCTGAGGGCTCATCGGCTTGTGACTGCTGAACACCCCTCCCCATCCAAGGTGTATCCCCCCACATGTGTCATATACTGATCCTGTATGCTGTCTTGTCTGTCATCCTACCCAACATATCCTCCACAAGCATACCTACTCTCTATCCCCCACATCCCACTCTCACCCTACGGAAACAAAAGGCCTATCAGTTCCTAGAACAACATTTGCCCCATACATAGCTGTCCATTTCACACATGTGTCCACTGGACACTTATACATATTTTAATATGCATCACAACATACTCCAGTTGTCCTCACCCTTGTCTCTCAGGCAAATGATCCTGGAATGCACATGACTCCTAAAGGTTCCAGGTACACGTGATGCAGATGACCCCATTGTACACACAACACTACCGGTCCCTTTATGGTTACCCCATTTACCTTTTTCATGATGATAATGTCGCACACAGCACCTTGCAAGTGTACTGTTCTCACATAATAATTGGACAGGAACTGTTGTGTTAATGTAAATAAAATGCACAGAGTGATGTATTTGGCCAATGTACAAATGTCTGTGTGTATTAATGACACGTCTGTCTGAGGGAGTCTTGATATTACATAGGACAACAGCACAACATAATACAACTGTTGCTGGTGTTTCCCTTTTCATTCCTTTGTAATGCTTTGTTGTCATATGGAATGTTCTTGATATATCTATATATATATGTATCTATATCTGGACATAAACACACACACATACATCTACATGATGGAATACATTTCTTACACTGTTGAATGACTGCACTGGATGATATGTTTGTGATAAGATCCGATGTCTGTAAATCTGCCATGGCTTAGTGGTAAGTCACAGTAGCTGTCTGTGCAGTGTCTTGGTTCCGAGCCTTGCAGAGGCCATTTATTTTGTTTCTGGGCAGAACAAGGCCATTGGATACGGAGTGATTAAGGCACATTAAAGCAGTTGTGAGCTGGTGTGTGTGGGTTTGCGCGGAACTAAGCAATGCTAACCTCCGGTTACAATTTCTTACACTCAGTTAGCCTCTACATTGCTTCACCAGTGTAATACTCACATACTGGCAGCCAAACAGGCTTACACATGCTTGCTCCCGCACTTGCAAATGCACTGCATTTGGTGTTTGCATCTGACACTCACACCCCTGGGTGGGAGTGAGGACTACGATATTACCTTGTGATGCCTATTACATCAGATTACATGCCTACAGTATCGGGAATGGCTGCCCATTAGGCAACAGCATGCCGTTCGACTGTATGGAATCCGTGGCCTGTCCAGAGTTTCATTCATATTATTGGTGTATTCCTCTTACAATCTGCACCCGTCTGGCTAATATATAGGAATTGACACTTTTCAATACAAACAAGTAACTGGGTTTTGGAACCCACATCCTTCAGCCGAGTCATGCTACTGCTAATATTCTATCATCTTTCTAAGGTTGTCAGTGGAATATGTGCTTTCTGTCCCTATCAGACCTCTCATATGAATGGGGAAAAATACCAACTGAATCAGGGACACATCATAACAACATCAGGAACACATTTACATTATTAGTGCTATTAACCTGACACATTGACAGACTCAAAGCATATGAATTCATACACATTTTCTGAGGTAAATGATGTTTATAACTCTTAATTGTTGTCATTATTCATTATGTGTAATTCACCACCTTTCCTCCAAAAGTCACTAGTTTTAGGAGGGATTGAATGGGACAGAGTTAGAATTTGAGTCGAAATCAGGGACGTCCCTGGAAACTGGGGACAGT